>NW_025886479.1:0-7321 GCF_002878395.1 Capsicum annuum
ACTAAGTATATTCGTCCTGAATAGAATGATCAATTGGCTAATTTGATGTAAAATAATTTATATTAAATTATTATTAGTAATAAATAAATTAGTTTAACTATAATTAGATTTCACTTAATAAGTTCAATTACAACTTTAATGAATTACATAGTAATTACATGATCAATTAAGTGTATAACCTATTGAAACGCAGTATAACTTGTTGCAACAGATATCTATATATGTTTGATAATTTCCAACAAATAAGACATCTGTTGCAATAGATAATGCATTTGTTGCAACATATGACTTTATCTGTTTAATTATTTCCAACAGATGAGTCATCTGTTGCAACAGGTTAGTCATCTATTGCAACAAATGTCTATATCTGTTTGATAAGTTTTATCAGATAAGTCATTTCTTGCAACAGGTTAATCATTTGTTGCAACATATGCCTATATCTGTTTGATTATTTTCAACACATGAGTCATCTGTTGCAACAGATAATGCATCTATTTCAATATATTAATTTATTAATCCATTTCAATTAATAAGTTCAAATCTAAGAATAAAACAAAATTCATGACAAAATAACTCGTCATCAATTAAAATAAAATTGAAAATAAAAAATAAAACCAAGCCATCAAAAATTACATTAAATAAGTCACTAAAAATATGAGATATAAATTGTTTTGGGTAATCTATTACAACTAAAGATAAATATTACTACTTTTAAAGCCAACTTCCTAAGGTTAATTTGACAGAATCAAGCGATAATGATCTACTCAATATTGACTAGTTGTGCTTCATCTAGTGGTATGAAATTCGACTTTCATCATGGTGGATCTTCATTGTCACTTTCGTACCCTTTTCGAACCTTCATAATTTCATAATTCTACAAAAGTGTAGCATATCTTTTACGGAGTAATTCGGCATCAAGTCCATTATTTAGTACCTGTAATCTATCACTCAATACTTGGCGTAAGCGGCAATAAAAATGTCATAATCCATGAATTTATAAAAATTATAAAATACATATCTAATTAATGAAAGAGCTATGAAATTTGTGAAAATAAATTATGATACTTACAAGCTACCACTGGATTGTTGAGCAATTCCCTCAACGTATTCTACATCAAATGGATTACCCTGTAGAAAATGACTATCACCTATTTTATCTTGGTATGCTTTAATTGTCGACCAATCAGTACGAATCTTTTGATCTAAAAAGTCACTTATATGAAGGTATGTAAGCAACATTATGGCCAACTTTTGTATCTCGTACGATGACTTAGAACGTCTCTTTGCCAATATCGAGTCATAAACTCTAATGAGCCTCTCTTTTAAAAAAAATGACAGACAACACCCAATGAAACTCACCATCACAATTGACTGAGATGTACACTTCGTGACCAAATGCCAAGGTAGGACAGCTGGAATGCTAAAACCTTTGATGATGTTGCTTAAATATTCATTGTATTGACCAACTTGCAAATGTTGTTGGTAATCCTCATGCGATGACAAAACTTCAGCCTCGTGTTATGGATAATATCTTTCATAGGTCTGATCAATGCATACTTTAAGCAAATAGTTGGCTATCGTGTGTCTGTATTATTATAGTATTTGCAACTTGGACTTTTGTCGGAGGTAGTAAAATATGACATCGATGTACTGTACATATTATCAATGTTACAGTTAAGTAATAATAAAATTATTAAAGAGATACAATTAAATAAAAATAGAATAGTAATTAATGTATAGTATTAACATTGAAAATTTCACAGTTTAGTGTGTCTATTGGAAATATAATATTAATAGTAAGATATATGGCATTTAAACCTCATAATTCCAGCAAGGGCTGTGACATCAAATAGAACCAATTCTTAATTTTGAGATATGTAACAATAAAGTCGACTATATCACATCCAAGACCCAATTGTTTTAATTTGTAGTGATTATCCTATTTTCAGTATGATTTATCTGTGTTAATATCATGTTTGTATAGGAAAGTGTATGAATCAGATTTTTTTAAAAATAATTTATGTTACTTGTTGGCGATGACGTCCAAGCAACTCCTCTTTTTAGATAATGGTACAGTTGCTGTTGAGATACAATAACCTAACTAAGGTTGGGGTCGAATCTCAAGGGAACACGTGGTTTGACAGATCTCAGTGGTTACAGTCTATGGGTAACACAGGAAAGTAAATGAGGGGATTTGTTTGTAGTCATCTCAAACATAGAACAGTATTAACTTGATTGAAAATCTGTCGTAAGTGAACTAGGATTGTGTTCCTTCAGCATCTCAACTCCGTAAGTTTATCGTTCATTGTTGAACCAACCCAATACCTTGCATACAGAACCAATAAGTTATGTACCTCCTACAATCTTTTGAACAAGTAGGAGGATATCACCCTTTATCTATTGTCTCAGGATGTCGCGTTACTAACCCTTACACTGGTCCCAGTTAACTATTACCTTTTGAGTCTTAAGTTATTAGATGAAGGCTAATAATCATTCAGATATATCATTTTGCTGCAATAGATCGACTATTAACTCCCAAATTATGGTTGTCTTTATCTTTTCCTAGTTCTACCCCTTTTTTAGAGCAAGTAGTAATATCTAGGCGGGATCCGAACATGTGCACCTATTAAGAAATCAATCATATTTGAGATAGAACAATGCATGTCATGAGTATTGGTTCCCTTTAATAATCACACTTCCCCTACTTCGTCAATTTGTCAGGGTTTACACAACCCTAGCTATGGGTTTTAGCCGCTCATGATTGTGAAGAAATCAATAACATTCATGATGGAAATCAAAGATGAAATCACAATGATAAGATGAAAGAAAACCCACAACTGTAAATTGAATAATCAATCAAAGTCAATACAATGAAATCCCAAGATTAAAGATGGATCTTGAAATAAAAATATATTTCTAAGTGTTAAAAGTGTGTCACCACTACTAAAAAGTACATAAGGGGTATTTATAGTACAAGAGAAAACCTTAAAAACTAAGACCGAACAAAATAGGAGAAAACAGGGTCGGTAGCCACCTGCTTCTTGTACCTGCGGTTTGGTCATGGTTGCAGGTTGTACCTGCAGTCTACTTCGGGCACAAGTACCAACCGCAGGTACCAGATGGGAAATTTTTTGCAAGTCAGCTCTCGGGATTTTGGACTTTTTGGCACCCGCTTTGTCTATATATGGTTCGTAGGTCAATATTTGGTCCTAAGGCTGACTTAGTAGGTGTCGGGAGTCAGTTTTTCAGCTCTACTTCGAATCTCAAACATGTATTGATCATGATCAAGCCGAAAAACATCTCAATCATCTATAATTGCTCCAAAATTAACCAAAAACTCTTTTTCACCATTTTCATGAAGTTATCATCCAAATCATGGTTTTCTGCAAAACATACCCGAAACGGATCATAACTAACAAAAAGGCCTCAGAAACTTGCATATTTTCCTCGTTTTAAGCATCGAAAATGCTATATTTCTATAGCACATCAGTTGGCATGATACTTTAATAACCCATTTGCAACCATTCTAAATAAATGTTGAATAACTGTGTTGGAGCCTCATCCGAGATGTTGAACCCCTTCAAATGGATGATTTTGACAAAGATTCGAACTTTCTCCTCATTATTTTTGGAAGATGAATCAAACACAGACTTCATTTTTTCTTCCTCTTTGGAAGCGGTTGATTGACTATCAACTGTGATAGTATGTTGTTCAGCAGTAGCATGTGTTATGACATCCACATGAAAAGACAAAATTATTAATAGTTATTAAAAAGATACAAAATGAAATAGAAAAAGATATATAAAGTTATTAGCAGATGGGTAATCTGTTGCAACGGATGACCTACCTATTGCAACAGATGATCCACCTGTGCAACAGATGGGATATCTGTTGCACTTATCTTTGTACTTGTTAACATATTACCCAACTACTACAAGCTATGCAGCAGATGGATAATCTGTTGCAACATATGATAAATATTCACCTGTTTCAGCTCATGTTGCTCTCATATGGACCTTGTACATTGCTCAATAGTGCAAGAAAGAGGAATTGTAATTTTTCTTTTTTTGATATTTGATAATACCTTGGAAATTATTTTCTTTCTACATTTAATCTCTAATGGAGTGAATGAATCTGAAATCCTCTTTGATTGAATGACACCTCTCTTAGATGTTAATTCCTTTACAACAGCAGTTAATACATTAAGAGAATTAGTCACTCCATCATGTTTTTCGTTGCACTCTTGATATTCGCATGCAGAACATAAGCTAAGAGAGGCTAAATATCTAAAATCTGTAGGTGCCAACTTAAAGGGGTATATCAACCACCAAAATTAATAAACCCGGTATGATCATCATCATGATCATTTTCTATTTTAAAAACTGCAAAAGAAGCATCAACTAGCTTATCAACACCACCAACCCCAACAATAGCACTATTATCGCTACCACCACCAACGACAACTCCATCACCACCACCAACACCACTAGTAGCACCATCAACAACAACATTATCAAGAATAAGACCACCCTCCCCAAGTGCTTTTCTTTTGATGGTTGTTGTTCCAGCTAATTTCTTTTTTATTTTAAATCAGTTATCTTAGGATCCGATAAAGTTGCAATCGTAAAATAATAAATAAGGGCATCTTCAACTATCAATTAGTCGAGACAAGTCACGGATGCACAATCTAAAATAAATCAGTACATATATTAGAATGATAATTAAATCATTAGTTAAAATAAAAATTTAATGAAAAATTGACTTACTGCTTCCTTGGGGGGGAGGGGTTGAAAAGGTCAAGAAATTTTGTTTAATCATTTTTTATCGATAACCATCTCAGAATTCTTGGACTTAAAACTTCTTCTTGGTAGTTCATTTGTTCTCTGAGATAAGGAATGGCTTTAAATGCCCAAGTCTATAAAAATTATACCAACAAATCAAAAGTCTCATTCTTCTCAAGTGCACTCATCTCCTCTATCATCACCCTCATTATTCAATAAAAAATAAATGAAACGAAAAAAAGAAATATTTACCATCAAAGTTCGTGAAAAGCTATATAAGTTGACTGTCTTTAGCGTTAATTGAGTCAACAAATATTTGACAGTCATTTTAAAGCTTTCATGACCCCAAGGATAGTTCTTAAAATGCCTTAAGATCCTCGTAGAGCTTTGTTAAACCAACTGATATATTGTTATTAACGTCTCTCACCCAAAGAATATTATTTACAAATCAAACCAACCACAATGATTGTTTGTACTTCTTTGAAAGTCTTTTACATTTCAACACTTTTAATAAATTTCTATTTTTTAAGCTTCGACCAACAACGAACACTAAGTCATCACCATCACTTGACTTAAATTTTGGTATTCGGGGTGTTTTTTTGTGTTACAATAGGTATTGGTTGAGAAGGAGGATAATACTTTACTCCAGTAACTATGGCAAACTCCTTCCAACCAAAACAAAGTGTCATGCCACAGTAATTTATCCACACATCATCCATCTTATTTTTTTTTCATACGTAAACCTACGTTTGAGAAGACCATACACCATGATCATTTGAAAACAAGAATTATTATCCTTTGACAAATCAAGATATTGCCCAAAGAAACTATCTCTAAAATAAACATCCAATTTTTATTCTCAAAGTATTTTATGAAGGTATAAAAAGATTTTTTCATGGACAACTTTACCATACAATCACCAGTTAAATTTGTGGCACCATCACACTATATTCTCACAGGAAAAGTATCAATATTAAAGGTTTTGACAAACTCTTAGTGGAAGGGCTATTAGGATCAATATTAGCATAAAGATCATATTGACTTTTTAATCTAAATTCAATATCTCTTGTGAAGCTTTCCTCTTCTTCATGTAATGGTTGTACAGTAAGCTCATATAGTGGTGAATATAACCTAGCTACTTTACTTCTTCCTTCCGTTGGAGTTGATTCACTTCTTTTTTTTTGGAAGCCATTTTATCTAAAAATAAGTGAAAAATAAAAAAGATTATAATTGATTAATAAATTATTAAAAAAGGATAACAATAAATCTAACAAGTACAACACAACAATATAATAGTTCCAGCAGATCACTCATCTGTTCCAACAGATCACTCATCTATTGCAAAAGATTAGTGTTCTTTTACAACAGATCACTCATATGTTGCAACAGATGAGTGATCTGTTGGAAGAAATAAAAAAAGTTTCAATACTACTTTGATTTCTTCCAATAGATGGGTAATCTGTTGTAGTAGATTGGTCATCTATTCGAAGAAATCCAACAGTAGGGTATACTGTTTTAATTTCATCTAACAGATTATCCATTTATTGCAATAAATGAGTGATCTGTTGGAAGACATAAAAACAGTTTTAATATTGTTTTGATTTCTTCCAATAAATGGGTAATCTATTGCAACGGGAGGGTTATTTGTTGCAACAGATGAGTCATCTGTTAGATGAAATCAAAATAGTATACCAGTACTATTTTGATTTCTTCTAACAAATGACTCATCTATTGCAATAGATTACCTATCTTTTTGAAGAAATTAAAATAATCTTGGCAGTTATCTGTTGGAATAACTATTATGATTTCATCCTATAGATGACCCATTTGTTGTAATAGATGACCGATATGACCAATCTGTTGCAACAGATGACTCAGCAATTTAAAAAAATAAATCAGTGGAAAGATTTATCAATAGTTTTAATATTTTTATCACATAAATGCATACATGCATATTTCAACAAGAACACCACTACCAACAACAATATCATCATTTATCAATACACCAGACTTACCAATACAACAACACCAATAATACCAACATTTATCAAGAGACTACCACCAACAACAACAGAAATAAATCAACACTACCAACACCACCAACAACACAAACAAATTAACACCAACAACGCCAATATTTACTAATACATCAACACCGACAACATTAATATTTACCAATATTTACAAATATAGCAACTCAAACAAAATCAACATTCAACTCCAACACCAGAAATATTTACCAATATTCACAAATACAATACTATTTAATAACACTTACACACACCAACAACACCAACACATACCTAGCAATACCAACACACCCAATAACACCAACAAACATAAACAACTAAAAACTTTAAAAAATAAACGAACACCAACAAATCAACAGTTGTTTAAATAAGTGTTCACTTAAACCAACAAAATCAACAGTTATTAGTGTTCACTTAAAATAAAATGGGGATTTAAGAAAATTCTAATTTGTAAAATCCTAATATTACATCAATATTATTAAGAGAAAAAATGCTACAAATTAGGATTTT
>NW_025886480.1:0-15263 GCF_002878395.1 Capsicum annuum
TGCATATAATTCCGCATCATGTAACAATCCTAAACTTTATAAAATTAGTTGGCAACTCCAAATCTACATACAACTGTATAACTACTCCATAATTTACTCGTACAACTCATGGCATTCATAAAACCTACATAATTAATCAACCACACATACTAAATAATGTATAATGTCATTTAAACAATTTTATTTATGCTTTGATCCTCAATAAAACTTACAAAAAAAATAATGATACTGAGTTGGAAAAAAACTCGTGTGATGAAATAAATTCAGTATAGAAGCAAGAATGCCATTACCGAAAACTCAAACGGAGATCCCGAACTCAAATCCGAATTTCTTTTCCTCTTCTCCTTTGATTTTTCTTTTTTTTTTCTTTTTCTCTTCTGCTTTTTTTTTTCTTGTTCTTCCGTGTGTGTGTGTTTAATATATGTTTTTTTTTCTTTCTTTCGCTTTTTCTGTGTGTGTGTGTTTGATATATGTTAAGTGCATGTGTGCATGTGTGTGGACGTGGGAAGTTGAGGGAGGGAATGATGGGAGTGGTTAAGTAGAAGTGCGAATTGTGGGTGGTTTGGGTAGTTTAGGTTTCTTTATTATTATTATTTTTATTTTTATTTTTTTTATTATTATCATTAATAAAATAAAAATAATTAAAAACTAATAAAATATAATATAAGCTAATAACTAGTCTTAGGAATATGATTAAGAAAAATTAATATCACAACATTCTTTATTAAAAGATGAAAGAAGAAAACAAATATAATTTTAATTTTTTTTTAAAAGAAATAAATAATAAAATAAAAACTTATTTAAAATGTGACTCTATTTTTTTTGTAATTTTCAAAATTTTTAACAAACTTCAAAGAGTAAGATAAATTTAAAATGCCTAAAAAAAAAAAATTAATTGAACATTGAAATGATATAAAAACATTAGGTTTGGGTCAAAATTAGGTGTTTACAGAATGCCCCTCTTTGCTTGAAAATTTGAAGGATTTTCAAGCAAAGAAGTAAACATGACTAATTTTTTGGCCCAACCCTTTATTAATACGTAAATAATTGGGAAAGAGGTGTGACCGAGCCCTGGCTTTGGGCATCCTACATATCTCGGATTATAAGAGAATCAAGTCACGTGTAGTTCCAATGGGTGTAGAAATGAGTGGAAGAATTGGAGAGTTGAGTTGAGGTCCCGTCGAGTTTCCGGTTCGTTGCTTATTTTATTACATCAAAAAATAAAACTGGAAACAAAAGTACAAGGTCCTATCTATTCTATTTGTCTTGATCCTCTTGCTTTCGATCTTCCTCTTGGATCTTCAGTTATTGCCTCACCTTCTTCTAGTGGATACCTTGATCTCAAAATTTTGATCTTGAAATTAATATTTGAGACTTGAACTTGAAACTTGGATTGAGTCATTGATATTCTACCAAAGAACAGTTCATATAATACTTTGGATGCTTGTTCTCCTGATCAGAAGCTGAAAAGATGTCTTTTGAGATATTGGGCCGCTATGGATGCAAAGCTGACTCTAAGTATTTTCAAACTGACCATTCTTCTATATTTTAACCGGAGATGAAATTTCGTTCTTGGATAGACCTGTGCTTTGCGGAAAACCTGCAAGCCATCAAAGAAGACGAAACAAACAAACAAAATTTTCTGCCCCAGTTTATACTAGGAAAATTTCGTGAGTTATTAGAAAACTATAATCTAGTTTAAAAATAAATAAACGAATGGATAGAAATCTAGGCTAGGAGCGCGATAAAATAAGAACCCTATTCTTAATAATATGACCAAAGGAAGTTATGCCTAATGAATGCATAAAAAAGAATTAGGATTTTCGCTCCTAAAAATGTGACTAGGGATTGTCATACCCTGTGAAGACATGAAGAAGGAACATAGGAAGGTTTATTTCCTAAAATTTCAACTAGGGGATGGCGCCCTATGAAGACGAAATAAGATGTCGACTAGGGGATAGTACCCTATGAAGACGAATAAGATGTCAACTAGGGGATGGCGCCCTATGAAGACGAATAAGATGTCAACTAGGGGATGACGCCCTATAAAGACGAAATAAGATGTCGACTAGGGGATAGTGCCCTATGAAGACGAGTAAGATGTCAACTAGGGGATGGCGCCCTATGAAGACGAAATAAGATGTCACCTAGGGGATGGCGCCCTATAAAGATGAAATAAGATGTCGACTAGGGGATACTGTCCTATGAAGACGAGTAAGATGTCAACTAGGGGATGGCGCCCTATGAAGACGAAATAAGATGTCAACTAAGGGATGGCGCCCTATGAAGACGAAATAAGATGTCGACTAGGGGATAGTGCCCTATGAAGACGAGATAAGATGTCAGCTAGGGGATGGCGCCCTATGAAGACGAGTAAAATGTCAACTAGGGGATGGTGCCCTATGAAGACGAATAAGATGTCAACTAGGGGATGACACCCTATGAAGACGAAATAAGATGTCGACTAGGGGATAGTGCCCTATGAAGACGAGATAAGATGTCCACTAGGGGATGTCGCCCTATGCAGACGAGTAAGATGTCAACTAGGGGATGGCGCCCTATGAAGACGAAATAAGATTAGGATTTTTATATATATATATATATATATATATTGTTAGAAAAAAAAAAAAAAAATGCCCCAGTCTTGGATATGAGGTGTCTTATTATTATTATATTGGTACGGACTTAGAATTATAAAAGTATAGCAAAGAGCGAAAATTCAAGAAAACTTAACTTTGCTATACTTTTTCCTCACTAAACTTCACAAGATTGCTTCGCCCCTGTTCAAGCAAAGAGAGAGAAAAAAAAATTGTGAGTTTTTTTAAAATTGGTGGTTGGTTTGTGGCCTTGAATTCTTTAGAGGTTTTCCTTATCTCTGCCCCAACTTGATACAGTTGTTTCAACTAATTGGTTGACGATCTTGATTCTTTGTCTTTCAAATTCTGTTGCATCTCTATTTGTTTCAGTACGATTCTGCTCTTCCTTTTCAAATGCTTCACTCGTAACACTTATCTTAACTGGCTTCCTGTCCTTGTCAAGGTGGTGACCGCCCAACAATCACTGCTCAATTTCACTGGGAGCTGTGGTCAATTTTGCGCGTCTTTCTTTATTTTGCATTTGATGCAAGACTTACGCATAAAAACAGAGCGTGTAAAAAATGAAATAAGGAAAAGTCAAAAGAAGGAATAAAAGAATTATGTTTAAATAGAAGGTATTTCTACCAGTAAAGTAAGAAAGATTATTTGGAGGTGTATATTGACTTCAATAACGCATGACACACAATTTGGAGTAGATATTTGATCCTTCAAAACTGTCTAATCTCGAATTAGGCTGCACCTTTCAACCGAATCAAATCATCCTTCTTGATCTTTGTCCTGTCATGATAGACCTTGCTTGACTAAAGTCATTCCTTCTAGGATTTTCTTGATTGACCTCTCTAATTTCGATTGTCTCGTTCATCATTGTTTTATGGTGCCCCAGAGGTTTCACCAATAAGTTTTTTTTTTTTGGTCGGATATCTATATATACAACACACAAGGCTTGAAATTCTCAACAATTGATCGGAAGGTCTTTAATGGACAAAGGAAAAAGGATTTTTGGGATAGGTTACAACTTGAGAGCCATATAAAGTGACAATAGGATATGTATCTCATTCTTTTTTTTTTTTACCAAGATTTTTTTATTTTTTTCGGACCGAACCCCAAGATAGGGCTGCCTACGTATCCATTTAGGAATCAGGTTGGACGTAGTTCAATGCTAACGCTTTTTTTTTTAACTCCAAAGAGGGTAAGCAAGGAAAGGTAAATAAGGCTAGAAGGGTTGACGAGGGATTAATGACATTTAGTAAAATGATGGCCTTTCGTCATCTCAACTTGAGAATGTTAAGCACAAGTGTGTCAAATATAATATCTTTTGACTGAATTGGCATTGATAGCTTTTTCTGTCATTTTTTCATCCAGATCCGCAAGTTGCGAAGCTCCATTTGATAATACTTGTCTAACTATGTATGAACCTTGCCAGTTTGGAGCGAACTTTCCTTTAGCCTCTTCTTGGTGTGGAAGGATACATTTTACCACAAGTTGGCCGGCCTCGAATTTTCTAGGACGTACCTTCTTATTGTAAGCTCGCGCCATCATTTTCTGGTATAATTGACCAAAGCAAACTGCCGTCAACCTCTTTTCATCTATTAATGATAATTGTTCTAGTCTAGACTTGACCCATTCAGTATCGTCAATTTCGGCTTCACTAATTATTCGAAGCGAGGGAATTTTGACTTCTACGGGTATTACAGCTTCGGTCCCATAGACTAGTAAATAAGGAGTTGCACCAGTCGATGTACGGATAGTTGTACGATATCCTAAAAGAGCAAACGGTAATTTCTCATGCCACTGTCGTCGAGATCCTTGGACCATTTTCCTAAGAATCTTTTTAATATTCTTGTTTGCTGCTTCAACGGCTCCATTTGCTTTAGGACGGTAAGGGGTAGAATGATGATGCACGATCTTGAATTGCTCACAGACTTCCTTCATTAGATGATTATTGAGATTGGTTGCGTTGTCTGTGACAATGGACTTTGGTATACCAAAACGACATATGATGTTCGAATGAACAAAATCCACTACTATTTTCTTCGTGACTGATTTGAAAGTAGCAGCTTCTACCCATTTGGTGAAATAGTTAATAGCGACCAGTATGAATCGATGCCCATTATAAGCTTTTGGTTCTATTGGACCGATTACATCCATGCCCCAAGCAACGAATGGCCTAGGATCAGACATAGGATGCAACTCTGAAGGTGGCGAGTGAATCAAATCACTATGAATTTGACACTGATGACACTTGCGAACAAAGCGAAAGCAATCTCGCTCCATAGTTAACCAATAATATCCTGCCCGCATGATCTTCTATGCTAAAACATAGCCATTCATATGCGAACCGCACACCCCCGAATGTACCTCATTCATGATTCTTTCAGCTTCCTGAATATTAACATATCTCAACAAGTTCAAGTCTGGGGTTCGTTTGTACAGGATCTCCCCACTTAAGAAGAAACCATTAGCAAGTCTCCTAATGGTTCTTTTTTTATCTGCTTTGGCGTGTATTGGATATTCTTTTGACTTTAGAAAGCGTTTGATATCATAGTACCAAGGTTCATTATCTGGTTCTGCATCAATTATATTGCAATAACCATGTTGATCTCGTATCTGTATCTCTAATGGGTCGAAATGCGTATTTCCTGGGTACGGGAGCATGGAAGCTAGGGTAGCCAGGGCATCAGCCAGCTCATTATGGGATCTGGGAATATGTCTAAACCCGATAGACTCAAACCTTTTGCTAAGGTCCTCTACGAACTGTTAGAATGGAATGAGCTTGATATCTCTCATTTTCCATTCACCTTGAATTTGTCGAATGAGTAATTCGGAATCTCCCAACACCATTAGCTTGTGCACATCTAGATTTATTGCCATATTTAACCCCATGATGCAAGCTTCATATTCTGATGTGTTATTAGTACAAAAGAAATGGAGTCGTGCTGTGGCGGGATGATGATGCCCGGTTGGTGAGACGAGATCCGCCCCAATTCCTACTCCTTTGATATTGACTGCCCCATCAAAATATAATTTCCATGCATACATATCATCTTGAACTTCTTCCTCAATTAAATTTATCTCTTCATCAAGAAAGTAAGTTCGCAAAGGCTCATAATCATTGTCAACTGGGTTCTCTGCCAAATGATCGGCCAATGCTTGCACTTTCATAGCGGTACGAGTAACATACACAATGTCGAATTCTGTAAGTAAAATCTGCCACTTCGCCAATCTGCCTGTGGGCATAGGTTTTTGAAAAATATACTTTAAAGGATCCATTCGAGATATGAGGTAGGTTGTGCAGGATGAAAGATAGTGCTTCAACTTCTGAGCAATCCAAGTTAGGGCGCAACATGTCTTTTCTAAAAGAGTATATTTCACCTCGTAACTCGTGAAATTTTTGCTCAAATAATAGATTGCTTGTTCCTTTTTGCCCGTGATATCATGCTGTCCTAAAACACAGCCAAAAGAATTGTCCATCACTGACAGATATAGAAATAAAGGCCTACCAGGTTCCGGTGGGACCAACACAGGAGGATTCGCCAAATATTCTTTAATCTTGTCGAATGATTCTTGACATTCGTCTGTCCATTAGATAGCAGCATCCTTTTTTAGCAACTTAAATATCGGTTCACATGTAGTGCTGAGCTGAACGATGAATCTGCTTATATAATTCAGCCTTCCAAGAAAACTCACGACCTCAGTTTTATTCTTCGGAGGCGGTAATTCTCGAATAGATTTTACCTTGGCGGGGTCCAATTCAATGCCTCTGCGGCTAATTATGAAACCCAAAAGTTTCCCGGATGGAACGCCAAATGCACACTTGACTGGATTGAGCTTAAGATTATACTTTCGTAATCTTTCGAAGAATTTCCTCAAGTCACATACATGATCGACTCATGTCTTGGACTTGATAATGACATCATCAACATATACTTCTACTTCCTTGTGCATCATGTCATGAAAAATAGTAGTCATAGCTCTCATGTACGTAGCTCCCACGTTCTTTAAACCAAATGGCATGACCCTATAGCAATAAGTACCCCATGGGGTGGTGAAAGCAGTCTTTTCTGCATCTGTTTCATCCATCAGGATCTGGTGATATCCGGCATAACAATCCACGAAAGATTGGATCTCATGTTTAGCACAATTATCAACAAGGATATGAATATTGGGTAGCGAAAAGTTATCTTTAGGGCTTGCTTTGTTCAAATCCCTATAGTCAACACAAACTCTGATTTTGCCATCTTTCTTCGGTATGGGCACCAGATTAGCCAACCATGTGGTGTACTGAGCGACCCTGATCACGTTCGCGTTCAATTGCTTCATGATTTCCTCTTTGATTTTATCGCTCACGTCAATTTTAAACTTTCTTTGCTTTTGCTGGACCGGTGAGAAATCAGGGTATGTAGGCAGTTTGTGGACCACCAAATCCGTGCTTAGACCCGGCGTATCATTATAAGACCAAGCAAAAACATCCTTATACTCGATCAAAATCTGAATAATATCATTCCTGATATTCTGATCTGCATGAATACTTATTTTTATTTCTCTAACCTCCTCACCAGTTCCCAAATTTATTATCTCGGTGTCATTTAAATTGGGTTTGGGCTTATCCTCAAATTGATCTAATCCTTTTTTGACTTCCTTATCAGCTTCACCTTCATCGTATTCATCTACCGTTTGGTTTGCTGATTCGAGATTAGACAACTTTTTAGGGTCTAAATGTGAACTCCACGTACATGTCATGTTATTAGAGCCAGTATTAACATAACTGAAATAAGATAAAAATAAAAATTAAAAGAGGGAAGAAAAGGTAAATTTACTAGAAAACTTGAATTTCATTTATTTGAATCGGAAAGGATGGGAGGGTCAACATGAAAGCAGAGCAACTAAACTATGTGGACTACGATCCTGAGAATAGTCCAAAATACAAAAGAAAGAAAAACGAAACAACAAAATAAACTACCAAGACTCCTTCCTTGTGGGGAGAGGAGTGGCTTCCCAGTTAGTGAGCTTGATATTTGGCCTGACGAACTGCACATCTGCATGGCTAGGGCCTTCACCCATCTGAACCATGTTTACTTCATGAAACATTTCCTTGAGACCTTGACATATTTCATCCACATCCTTATTAGAGTATGGGTATTGATTTTCTTCCTTTTGAGCTTTCGTGAAAGATTGGCTAATGTGTGGAATCGGATTTGTCAATTTCCAATCCTTCTTCTTCTGCTCTTTTGCCCATTTTCTATATGCCGCGGTAGGCTTAAAGCCTAAGCCAAAGGAGTCACGGCTACCACATGGATCTACAGGGTTTATAATTCCTTGCAGCGAAACCCCTAATCCTTTTCCCGGTTCATAACCATTTTGTAACATTTGGCTAGCCACCATGATTGAAGTAGAAGAGAGATGAGGCCCCGGAATCGGCGTGTCTTCCACGACTTGATCAGCTATCACAATTTCAAAGGCTTGATATATGGAAGATTCACAACCCCCCTTTGTTTCAATACAGGGTACAGAAGGATCTCGATGTATGGGAAGGTCATCCTCTCCATGTACAATGATTTCCTGATTGTCTTGTTCAAACTTAACTACTTGATGCAAAGTAGAGGGTATGGCTCTGGCCGTGTGGATCCATGGTCTTCCTAAAAGCAGTTTGTAGGAAGTATCCATGTCTATTACTTGAAAGGTGATCGTAAACTCAACTGGTCCAATAACCAAAGCAAGATCTACCTCACCAATTGTGTCTCGTTTTGCACCATCAAAAGCCCGAACACATACTTTATTGGATCGAATCCTGTCTGGGCTGATTTTTAATTTTTGCAAATTAGAAAGAGGACAGATATCTACACCTGAACCTCCATCGATCATTACCCCTTTTATATAATATCCTTCGCATTTGATAGTCAGATGCAAAGCCTTGTTGTGACCAGAACCTTCTGTGGGTAACTCATCATCAGTGAAAGTGATTCTATTTGCTTCAAATATTCTACGAACCATCTTTTCTATTTGACATACCGTAGTTTCCTTCGGGACGTATGCTTCATTCAACAACTTAATCAATGCCTGACAATGTTCTTTAGAATGTAGAAGCAGGGATAATAATGATATTTGAGCCGGGGTTTTCCTCAATTGATCGACAATGGAATAGTCTTGGGTTTTCATTTTCTTCAGAAATTCGTCAGCCTCTTCGTTTGTGACAGGTTTTTTCATTGGCCCTTGACTATCTTTAAACTGTTTTTGTCTCCTTAATTCTTCTGGAGCATAGCATCTTTCCGATCGAGTCAAACCCCCTGTTTCGTTTGTTTCTTCCATGACCTCTTTTCCTTTGTACATCACCATGGTTTTGTTGTAGTTCCATAGGATGGTTTTCAAGCTTGTCACTGGGAGCTGTGCTGCGTGTCTTATGATAATTGGTTTTGTTATCTTTTTCATGTTGCTGTGCTGTTGGTCGAACCATGCGGGACCACTCGAAACATATAGTTTTGGCCCATCTTATGCTATTTCCTTTAGCTTTGCAGGAACATACAATACGATCTATTCTGAATCTCGGGGTCTTATGATGGAACTCGCTCCTTTCACGATCAGTGGTTCTCTTCGCATATACTTCAATGCTTCACCCTGGTTTTTATTCAAGGCGCCTATTTCTATCATTGCTTGGCTTGTTGGCCTGCAGTCTCTATCGTTAAAAATCATCCCCACGACGTGTGTGTTACTGTGGTTAGGAAGTGGATTGTCGGTGACATTCGGTGCTTCTTCTTTTTGTATTACGATTGCCTTATTTTCGATTAACTTTTCAATGGCTCTCTTAAGACTCCAACAGTTTTTGATACTGTGACCTTGGACGTTGGAATGGTACTCACACCTTACATTAGGATCAAATCAACTTGCATTCGGATCCACTTTGAAAGGCAAAATAAGTTCAATCCATCCTAATTTGACCAATCTCCGCAACAGGCTCGTATATGATTCTCCAATTGGGGTGAAGTTTTTCTTTGGCCTCTGTTCTCTTGTATATTCTGCCGTAACATACGAATTACGAGGGGCTTGTAAATTTGGCTGCCGCGGACGAAAACCTTGTGGCGCAGGTGCCCGCCATTGTGGACGCTGCGGAGGTCGGGCATACGCTTGAGCATTTAGAACAGCAGGTTGAGGCGTATAATAATGTTGAGGAGGGCTGGGTTGTCCCTGTTGGACATGAACGTAAGGGGAGTTCCGTCCCCTTTGGGCATTGCCCGGTCCTGACGCCATCATGGATCCTTCCTCCTTCTTTTTTCGATTTTTGAAACTACCTGATCCACTCTGAATGGCTTGTATAGTGGCCCTGAGAGCGGTTTGGCTCAAGATTTTTCCTGATTTGATGCCATTCTCCACCATTTCCCCAATTTTTGTTGCTTCAGCGAAAGGTTTACCAACCGCGGCCAGTAAGTGATGAAAGTAATCGGACTCTTGAGTTTGGATAAAAACGTCGATCAATTCCTGGTCCTTCTGTGGCGGCTTGACTCTAGATGCCTGTTCTTTCCATTTTATGGCAAACTCTCGAAAACATTCAGATGGTTTTTTCTTCATATTAGCGAGAGAAGTGCGGTCAGGGATAATATCAAGATTGTACTGAAATTGTTGCACAAAATCTTGAGCCATATCATCCCAAACGTGCCAATGGGAGATGTCTTGATCGATAAACCATTCGGAGGCTATTCCCGTCAGACTTTCTCCGAAATAGGCCATAAGCAGCTCCTCTTTCCCTCCTGCTCCTCTGAGTTGATTGCAATACCTTTTTAAGTGGGCCACTTGGTCCCCATGACCACTATATTTGTCCAATTTAGGGGTCTTGAACCCTATCGGCAAATGAACATTAGGGAACATACACAGGTCTTTGAAACAGACGCTTTTGTGTCCTCCCAATCCTTGTATGTTTCTCATACTCTGCTCCAGACTCCTCACTTTTCTAACTATTTCTTCTCGTTCTTCATTCATAATAGCCTTCTCAATCACGATATGAGACTCAGGCTGATGAGTGGGCTGATATGAATTTACGGGTTTGAATGCCAATTCAGGAGGATAGACTTGATCATGATTTAGTTCGTTGATAGGCTTCTGTATCATTGATGGAGGATTTATATTAGTTGTCACGGCCGGAATGAAAAGCGGGTTGTTCGTGAATGATGGATGTGGAGGACGCATGGTGGACATGCCAGCAGCGCTAGACACATTAGCGTATGGACCAAATCCAGGCGGATAAAGTGGATCGTCGACTTGTGCTTGAGTAGAACTGGGATGATTTGTATCTGAAAGGCCTGGAATCGAGGAAGGCGGGGCTTGTCCATTCGCCCAGGCCTGATACATTTCTGCAATTTGTTGCTTCAATAACCTATTCTCTTCCAAAGATGCGAACTCTCGTGGGACTAACTCATCTCGACCTTCTTCATTATCAGGTTCTGTTCCATCTTTCCGAGTCATCTTCCTTTTTCCTTTATACCTTGTGTTGTACGGGTGAGAGGCCAGCTTGACCACAACTAACCACCTTATTCTCTCTCTCTTTGAAACAGAAACAAATATGTTAGGATTTAGAGAGATTTTTTTTTTTTAAAATATTCATAACTAGCTCAAATGTCATGCACCTAAGTAATTTCCTTCCTGAAATGGACTTAGGAAAACCCTCTTGTTTCATCCCGGCTTTGGTGAATTAATTTTTACCCTCATTATTTAATGCCAACATCTTAAAATTATTACTTGGAAACTTGAAAAGAAAAAAAAAATATTTGATCGCACCCGCCGAGGGTTGCCTACGTATCATGTTTTACATGAATCAGATCATCACGTAGTTCATGGATATGGTAAATATATATGTATATATTCAGAAATAAGGAGAATAGACTTGAAACAAACGCGAAATTTTCCATGCATTTCCAACTTTTCTTAAAACAAAGCTTTAATGAAAGGAAACTAAAATTATCTAAAACTAGAAAACACTCAAAATACTGGAGAAATACTAAAAAACCTATAAAGAAACTAATTCTAAGGAAACAAGGACTTTAATAATTATCATCAAGATGCCTTCCAAAGATGTCTTGCAACTTAATCCTCCCTCAGACTTGAGTAGATCCTGGATAATGCTTTTGGCAGATATGGAGCGAGAGCACGTGCCTGACGGCCCAGATTTTCATCGCCTTGGTGGAGATACTTAGCATAAATATTAATCAAGGTTTCACTGAGCTGAAGTACTTCTCCCCTGGCCTCGATCATACTTTCATGGCAGTTTTGCACCCAATGTTGCGTAGTGCAGACGGTATGCTTTAGGTCTTCTTCTCGTTCATGAAGGTCATCGATCTGACAGTGAAGCGCCTGTCGTTCGGTCATCCACTGATTTTCCTTAGCTTCAACTTCCTTCTGAAAAGTCGTGAAGCATCTCGCTATTTCTCTTTCCCGTTCCATGGAAGCTTTTAGCTGAGCCTGAAGCTTCGACTGTGTACTTATCAGCGAGGCCTTCTCTTTCTCAAAATCACTCGATTGTTGCTCCATAGCACCGGTGACAATATCCAGGTCTTCTTGTAGGGCATGCATGGCAACACGGTTCTCTCTCTCAATCTCCTTACGAATCGACCTAATTCTGGCCTCAAATTTTGCCTCATGGTGAACCAATTCTTCTCTAGCCCTTAAAAAATCATTATTTAAGACGTGCAAAGTAGACTGATAGTTCTCTTCTACCTCTCGTCGAGCCTGCTTAATTCTGACTTCGATCTCCGCTTCTCGATCCACTGGTTCTCTGGCCGACCTTTCTGGCATAGCTTTAGGAGGAGGCTGGTCATGAAACCATGGCAGATACCAATAGTCTACCTCGCCCTTGTCGCGGTCTTCCACCATGTGATCGAAACCCGAAAGCACACATCCTCCCCAGATCTTAAGTATCTCAGTCTTCCTTAGAGGGATTTCAGGGAGGAATTCTTACATGAACTCTTTCATATCCTCGACTGGCGGTATATGCTGACGTCGATCGAATTGTCGCATGACTCTTAGTGGCACGTAGGGCTGAACACCTCAGAGACCCATTAAGACGATGAAGGGTCGAAAAGTAGACATATATATCACCTCTTTTGAGGGAAACCAATGATAATTCCACACTATCATGTCCGCCGTCAACCCCTCCAAGTACTCCTTCCAAGCTCTTATTCCTTCGGGAAAGTTTTGGTTATCCATCCTCTTCTCATGGCCCTTGATATAATCATTCCACTCGACTCGAAAATCCACAACAAATGGATGGTAACGAATATGCTCGAGCATCCATAACTGCAATAGAATGTTACATCCTTCAAAATAGTCCGCTCCACTTTTGCACATCGTCAGGGCCCGATAAATGTCTGCCAAAATCATGGGCACGAGGGTGACCTTAGGATTATTCTAAAAAGCGGTAATAAACGCAGCCAGATTGGTGCTGATTTTTCCTCCTCTATTTGGAAATACCATGATTCTCAAAAAAGCCACTATGAATGCTTCAGAACTGTGCTTTTTCCAGGTTTGGTAGCATCCCCCGTTGTTAAGTTCTGATTTAAACAACTCGAATCCCCTTTCTTGACCATATCTTTCGTACAAAAATTCTAGACGAACCCATCCATTTTTTAGGCAGCCTCCTATGTTCTTCTTTTTTATGTGCAATAGCTCGAAAAATCTTTCGGAAGTGACATGCTTCGGTATCATGGGTTCTCCTCGATGAAGGTTCTTTCCCTTTCCAATAAACGCCCCTATTTTCTCCAGTGTGGGAGTAAGCTCAAAGTCGGAGAATCGGAATACATTGTTTGAAGGATCCCAAAACCGTACCAAAGATTCTATCACGTCTCTTCGTGGTTCAACATTCAACAGACTCCTTAAAAATCCCAAGTGTTTATATACTTCTCCCTGTTCATAGTCAGTCATATTGTTATACCATGTCCGCAATAGCTTTGGAACTTTATCCAACACCATGAAATGGGGTACTTCATCATCCCTCGGCCTCTTGTCACTCCTTCCAACTGAGTTCATATTGCCCTATAGGATAATGATGGCAAATAAGAGTTCTATTCTAAACCTTCTAAAGCAGGATAAAAATAATTTTTGAAAGAAGTTGACGAGATGACACGGAATAAGATTTCAAAATGAGCAGGAGAAAATAATAACTGACAAAACGGGAAGTATCCAAGTCTTCTCAAACATCCTAGAGTAGAGACAATAATTTGATGACGTTTGAACCAGACAGATCAGAAATAATTAAATTATTAAAATAAATTAGTGGACCAAATTATTTAAAATGTTTGACAAAAATGGGCTCTATGATATTCCTGAGAAAGATTTTAAAACCAAAGAAAACAGACATAACGAGACCACGACGTTAAAACGACTTAATCTTGACAAAAAAATTAAGTTTTATGTAAAATCTTATATATTTTCTAAAATAAATCCTTAAAATTTTTTATTTAACCCCTTTTTCAGATCAATTAATTCACTTAAAAGCCGGTCAACATTCGATATGGCGTTTCCTATAATGCAACAAGTAGCACATAAAATGTACATGATGGTCTCAAAAGGTGAAACCTGACCTAGACGGACCCGACCCCAGGGTCGAGCCCCACTAAGTCAAAAATACACATGATACAAATAGAACGCAGTCTATTAGAGATAGCCATGTCTAAGTCCAGTTATGTTAGGTTTAACCTGGTGGAGTTAGGTATCTAGACTGTCAATGAAACGAGCGGACAACTCGAGTCGGCAAGGGACAGCTTTACCGGTAGCAAGGCTTTCCGGCCTCACTGTTGGTTCCTTTCCGTCCTAAGTCATGGGTGACTACAGAATCCTTCCCAGGAGCGTTGCCGCATCTCTGGTATCTCAAGCTCGGGAGCGTATACCACATCTCCGAATATACAGTATCTCAGAAGACTCAGATGGGTGTGCGAGAGAAGACAATTTATATTGCAATTCAAATAATATCAAAGCGATAAACATGTAGGCAAAGAACACATTTAGGCCAACAATATACAATATCAAAATTAAATAAAGCCAATTAAGTCAATATAAAAGCTCGAATTCTAGTTGTATCCCCAGCAGAGTCGTCATCTGTCACACCCCCGGTTTTTCACCGCGTCCGACCCAGCTAGGGAGTTGGTTTTAGAGAAAATGGGTTTTTCCAATTAAAGTGACGTTTTGAAAAGGGATTACTTTACTTACAGAGTCGCCACTTGGAATTGAGTTTGGGTGTTCCAAGTCACCTTATTGAATCCCTATTCAAAAGAAAATGGCTCTTCAATTTTTGTTTTTTCGTTTGCGAACTAGAAATCCGGATAAGGAATTCTGTTGATCGAGGGGAAGGTGCTAGGCACCCCTCGAGTCCCGTGGTTTTAGCACGGTCGCTTTAATGACTTACGTCCGGCTTAAATTAATTTTTTATTTTTTTTTAGGATTTATAGTATTTGTTAACCTAAAAGTTGTTTGCCTCCCGCTTTTAATTTATTTTGAAATTATTTATTATATTGACGTGTGGTTTACCGATAGTAGTACTTTTCGGCCTCACCATAAATTTTGGCACGTTTCTCGCGCCTTTATGGTATTTATGAGTCGTCCCTATTTTCCTAATCTAAATAAGCACCTAATGGGTTTAAAGCCTACCCAACCCAATTCAATCGGCTTTAAACGGTAGGTTAATTTATT
>NW_025886481.1:0-7271 GCF_002878395.1 Capsicum annuum
CTTCTAATAGGCTTTAATACAGGGTTTGGACAAATTTTGGGTGAGGGGGAATGACCAAAACGCCCCTAAAAATCAAATAATTCTCGAATCTGTCCTTTGGTGGACTATTTTGATAGTCTGAAATAGATCAACCATAATGTTTTTGACCCGATAGACAAATTGGATGAAACCAATTTCATTGGAAAGACGACTCACAAAGCTTTTTGTTGATATATAGTAGATCACTCAGATCATTATGTACAAGGAGTTATGATCGTTTAAAGTTGGAGCAAAAATACGCCAAGCCTCAGTACTTTTTCCTGCATGTTTTACTGTTCACTACTATTCACGATTCGATCGGAATGTTCATAACTCGTCGCTCGGGTGTCCGTTTTGTATAATCCACATATAGTTGGAAAGCTTGTTCGATACTCTACGCAATGGTGGGTCATAATCTAAGACAGTCCGCATGGAAAATTTATAATTCATTCTAGAAGATAGAACCCAACACGTTTACGCACAAAATTTCAACGAAAAATTTCTCGGGGTATTACATCATCCCCTCTCGGAAACATTCATCCTCGAATGACGCTAGACATGCCAAGATTAGATAGGGAATAGAGCATACAGCTGAAACCATTCGTTAGACTCATCACCACATCGTTTCTCACTCCGAATGCACATAGAATGCATAAATTCAAGAAACTACAGCTGAACACAAAATAAATGACAGCTGAACTGCTGCAACTTTTATCAAAAGTGCATGATTTAGGAAAGAACGATACCTTCGGCTTGATCGGAGTTCGCGAAAAAAAGGTGCGGGTACTTGGATCGCATATCCGCCTCAGCTTCCCAAGTTGCACCCTCAACAGATTGGTTTCGCCACAACACCTTGACCAAGGGAACTTCTTTATTCCTTAGTCTTCGGACACTGAAATCAAGAATCTTAACAGGAATCTCATCAAAAGAAAGATTTTCTTGAATGTTAGCACTCACAGAGGAATCCACTACCACAGCATCGCTAATATGCTTTCTAAGCATGGAGACATGGAATATTAGATGAATAGAGGACAACTCGGAAGGCAACTCGACCTCATAAGCTACCTTACCAACACGACTAAGAATTTTGTAAGGACCAACATAACGGGGACTAAGCTTCCCCTTCTTTCTGAATCTCTTCACCTCTCTCATGGGTGAAATTTTCAGATACACTAGGTCACCAACTTCAAACTCAAGGTCTCTCCTTGTAACATCCGCATATGACTTCTGACGACTCTGCGCAGTTTTTAACCTTTCCCTAATTAACTTAACTTTTTCCATAGCCTCAAATACCGAATCAGGACCACTCACAGCCGCTTCACCCACCTCGAACCAACCTATGGGTTATCTACACTTCCTCTCATATAAGGCTTCAAATAGAGTCATGCCAATTCTAGAGTGAAAACTGTTATTGTAAGCAAACTCTATCAACGGTAAGTGATCATCCCAACTTCCCTTAAAGTCAAGTGCACAAGCTCTCAGCATATCCTCTAAGGTCTGGATGATCCGCTCAGCCTGACCATCGGTCTTCGGATTAAAAGCAGAACTGAAAAGCACTTGGGTACCAAGACCCTTCTAAAAAGCTTTCCAAAATTGCAAAGTGAACTGAGTACCCATATCCGAAATGATAGATAAAGGAACTCCATGCAGTTTGACTAGCTCTCGGATATACAATCTAGCGTAATCCTCAGCAGTATATGAAGTATGAACAGGCAAGAATGAGCAGACTTAGTCAACCTATCAACCACAACCCAAATGGAATCATAATGGCGTCGGGAAGGAGGTAAACTAATCATGAAGTCCATATTTATCTCTTCCCACTTCCAGGTGGGAATACTAAAATCTTACATCATACCACCAGGTTTTTGGTGTTCAACCTTAACTTGTTGGCATGTTGCACACTTAGCTACAAACGCTGCCATATCTTTCTTCATGCCACTCCACCAATAGATTTCTCGTAAGTCTCGGTACATCTTGGTGGCACCAGGATAAATAGAATATCGCACTCCGTGCGCTTCAGCCATAATCCTCTGCTCAGATCATCAACATTCAGGACGCACAATCTACCCTGCAATCTCAACACACCATCTCCCTCTTGGGAGAAAACCTCTACTTTTTGGTCCTTGACTGACTCCTTCAGTTTGACCAAACTAGCATCTAAGTATTGTTTTTCCTTCACTTCTAAAACCAAGGAGGATTCAGAACTACTCTGAACCCCTATACTACCTTTAGCAGAGTCAAACAACCTAACCTCCAATCTAGCCAAACGATGTACATCACGAGCCAACTCTTTCTTACCTTCTACCACATGTGAAACACTACCCATGGACACTCTACTTAGGGCATCCGCCACAACATTGGCCTTGCCCGGATGGTACAGCACACTCATATCATAGTCCTTTAACAATTCTAACCATCATCTCTGCCTAAGATTTAATTCTCTCTGGGTAAACACATACTGCAGACGCTTATGATCAGTGAAAACATCAACATGGACACTATACAAATAGTGTCTCCAGATTTTCAAAGCAAACACAACAGCAGCCAACTCACATGGGGTTTCAACTGTCTCGAAGCATAAGCTATCACCTTACCCTTCTGCATTAATACGCAACCCAACCCAACTCTCGAAGCATCACAGTACACCACAAAACCATCAATACCATCAGGCAAAGTCAAAACAGGGGCTGAAGTGAGTCGAGTCTTCAACTCCTGAAAACTCTTCTCACAAGATTCGGACCACAAGAACTTCACTTTTTTTTGGGTCAACCGAGTCATAGGAGACGCTATAGAGGAGAAACCCTCAACAAAACAGCGGTAATAGCCAGCTAAACCCAAGAAACTTCGGATATCAGTCGGAGAAATAGGTCTAGGCTAATTTCTAACAGCTTCGGTCTTTTAGGGATCAACTCTAATACCCTCGGAAGAAATGATATGACCCAAAAAAGCAACTGACCTTAGCCAAAACTCACACTTACTGAACTTGGCAAACAACTTGTGATCTCTAAGGATTTGCAAGACAGTTCGGAGATGATCAGAATATTCATCCTCACTACGGGAGTACACCAGTATATCATCGATGAACACTATGACAAACATATCCAGATATGGTCTGAACACTCGATTCATGAGGTCCATGAAAGCTGCTGGGACATTAGTTAACCTGAAAGACATAACAAGAAACTCAAAATGTCCATAACGAGTTCGGAAAGCGGTTTTCGGGATGTCACACTCCTTAACTTTGAATTGATGATAGCCGGAATGAAGGTATATCTTTGAGAAATAACTTGCACCTTGCAATTGGTCAAACAAATCATCTATTCTCAGAAGGGGGTACTTATTTTTTACGATGACTTTATTCGGTTGGCGGTAATCAATGCACATACGCAAAGAGCCATCTTTCTTTCTCACAAACAACACAGGAGCACCCCAAGGAGAAACACTGGGCCTTATGAAACCCTTATCTAGTAGATCTTTGAGTTGCTCTTTCAACTCCTTAAGTTCTGCAGGGGCCATACGGTAAGGAGGAATAGAAATGGGCTGAGTATCCGGAAGAAGATCAATCCCGAACTCTATCTCTCTATCAGGAGGTATCCCTGGGAGATCATCCGGAAAGACATCAGAAAACTCATTGACGATGTTAACAGACTGGAGAGTTAGATTCTCAAACTTAGTGTCTTTGACTCTAACCAAATGGTAAATACACCCCTTGGAAGTAAGCTTTCTAACTTTGAGGTAAGAGATAAAATGACTCTTGGGTGACACAGCATTCCCAGACCACTCAAACACGAATACACCCGAAAACTAAAACTTGACCACTCGGGTCTGACAATCAATAGAGGCATAAGAAGAATACAGCCAGTCCATACCTAGAATCACATCAAAATCTACCATGTCTAACTCAATCAGATCAGCCAACAAGACTCTATGAAGAACGGTAACAGGATAATTTTGATACACTTTCTGGGCAACAATCGAATCACCCACTGGGGTAGAAACTAGGATAGGCTCAGGAATAATCTCAGGACTCATTTCAAAATTCATAGCAATTAAAGGCGTAACATATGAGAAACTGGATCCAGGATCCAACAAAGCATACACATCAAACTGAAATATATGAAGCATACCAGTAACAACATCGGGAAAGTCCTCCTGTTCCTGGCGGAACGGTAAAGCATAGAATTTATTCTGGCGCTGCCCGCCAGCATTGCTAAAAGAGTCACCCTGAGCTGGGGCTGGGCGAGTCGCTGGAACTAGAGTACTAACAGTCTGAGTCTGGGTCTGAGGGCGATAGTCACGACACCCTTGTCCATCCTGTGGACAATCTCTAACTCTGTGGCCCATGTCACCATACCGGACACAATCACTCTTCTCACTCCAACACTCACCCGAATGAGCCCTACCACACTTAGGACACAGGGGACGATTTGGCTTACTGCCAGCACTGTACTGGGACCTGGATGCAATGACCTGCTACCTTGCCCCTGCCTACCTCTAGGCACGGGAGCACTAGCAGATGATGGTGTTGGCATAGACGAACGATCCTGATACTGAGGGCGACTCCCTCCCTGCGATTTAGTCTGACCCTATCTGTGCTGCTCGGACTTAGCTCTCTTATTCCCTCTCATTCTATCTCTCTCCTTAATGTTGTCTGCCTCAATCTGTTGGGCATGAGTTATCAGCCTAGAAAGATTCATCTCACCTTTCAGCATAGCAGACCTACACTCCTTAACCACATAACTAGATACTCCAGTCACAAACTTACTCATACTAGCCTGATTATCAGCCACTAAGTCAGGAGCATACTTGGCCAACTGATTGAACTTTAGACAGTACTCTCTAATAGTCATAGAGCCCTATCGCAGGTTCATAAACTCTTCCACCTTCGCCTCCCTCATCTCCAAAGGGAAAAACTTATCCAGGAATGCATCCTGGAACTCTTGCCAAGTTGTAGAGACAGCTCCCTCACCTCTACCTTTCCTCCAAGCAACAACCCAGTCATAAGCAAGGTCTTTCAACCTATACACAGCCAACTCCACACTATGTTCCTCAGATACATGCATTACCTGAGTAATCTTCCGCACCTCCTCTAAACAATCGTGGATCCTCATTAGACTTGGACCCATAGAATTCCGGCGAATTCATTTGCATGAAGTCACGGATCCTGGCAGCAGCTGAATCACCTCCCTGCTGCTGTGGAGCCGAGGCCGGGTTGGCCTGAATATTTATAGTAACAGCTTGGGCCAGCGCCTAAAAGGCTGCCAAAAATTCAGCATGAGACACGTTTTCATTCAATGGGTCAGCGGGTTGAGGTTGCTGACCATCATTATTTCTTCTCACTCGATGTGGAGGCATATTTCTGAAAGAGGAGAGCACGAATCAATAGCAGAGAGAGACACTTTAAGCACAATAGACTTCTGAAAAAAAGAATCATACTTTTTCCTAGAACGTCTTGTAGCTCTTGCTCATAGATGTGGCGCGCTACACACCGATGATGAAGACTCTACTTAACGCGGCTTGTCAGACTCCCTAGGACACCTTAAAACCTTAGGCTCTGATACCAAGTTTGTAACGCCCCAAAAAACGGGTCCCGGAGCGTCACACGGTGCTTATGGCTACGAGTAGCCCCAAGCTAACTCTTTGAGCCATTTTCATTCAGTTCAACACAAATCAACGGGGTTTTCATAAATAACCCTCAAATATCAACAGAGTAATCATCATCCAAGAATAAAAGAATTTCAGAAAGATAACAAAATATGACTTATTAGTCAACTCCCAACATCTATACTAGTCTGACAAACTTCTAAGAAAATCAATAAAACCAGCGAGCCATTGAGACATGCCCCAACTGACTCATACTCAGTTATAAAATGTAACAATTCCGTGAAACCAACATCAGACATCACGTCCTCGGAACATGAGGACTCACCACAACAGAGGATGTAGAACAGCGTGCTCGAAGAATCACTGTCGAACCTGGAACTGAGCACCTGAACCTACATTTTGAGAAAATATAGCCCACATCCGAAGATGTAGGTTAGTACCATGGAAAGGGACCGAGTATATGGGGGAGTATGCAGTTGTATAAACATCATCATCATAAATATTTATAAGAAATATGCGGGATGTATAAAAGACCCACATAGCCCAAGGAAAATCATCATAATCATGAGAGGATGAAATAAGTACAATAACACATGTGAGTCATCATATAATTTGTCAATCACTTTCATTTCATCAAGAATATCAATTCTCATAATGTAAATATCATTTAAATCTTTCGAAAGAATAACTTTCACAATTCCACTTTCAAATCACTTCACCATTCACCATAGACACAAGGAAACACACACACACTGGGAGATCCTATAACCAACATAAACCATGTGAGCTACATGGAGTCCAACGTACAACCTACGTTGGGGAGAGCCTTCCTATCCTTGCCATCGGAGTAGGACTATCGATATCAAATCCACACAAACTAGTGATCACTATATAAATCAGCCTCAGGCTCACTCCTACGGGGGCACGTAGTTTTAGGGAAGTAACGTCGCTTTATACCTCCCACTCGGTGCTAAAGATTTCTCTCAGACTTAGCTTAGATCATTTCAAAGACAATCCACAACAAAATAATTTCAGTAATATATAAATATACATCGGGAGCCATCATGCTTCCCATCTATCAAAATCAACCACATTGTGGATTTCTTTCACACTCGATTTCGAAACAACTCCATTAAGACCAAAAGGTCAAATCATTCAAAATATCTCAAATATTCAACATCAATGTGCTTATAACACACACTTTCTCAAAAAAACACAATTTTAATGGGACTTCACAACCCAAATATAAAAAATCATGATAAATATCGTTCAAGATTCATGCTTTATATCTCCACACATGTAAATTCATCTTTCAAAATCATAAACATCAAGATTTCATAATAATCATCATAAAATATGGGTTCATGCTTCAAATTCGAAAAAATCAAATCAAAATCATGCCTTTGTAAAAAAAATTACTTTCGGGCATAAGAACGAAAGAGAGTTCTTGTTGAAAAACCCCACATACCTTGAATGATGAACTTTAGATCGATACTCATTTTTGAGATGTTAATCGTGCCTTTGAATGATGGTTCTTGGAGTTCTTGAACTAGAAACTTGAAATCTTGAATAAATTTGCAGAATTAATGGTGAACTTTAGAGGTTCTTGAAGTTGGATGTAGGAGCTTAGGGTTTTCTTTTTGAGGGAA
>NW_025886482.1:0-6190 GCF_002878395.1 Capsicum annuum
TATTGATATATGGGTTTTGAACCCTATTTGAGAATTATGATTTTTGTGAAAGTAATGTGTTATGCACACCTTGAGATTTGAATGATTTGACCTTTTGGTCTTGAAAGAGTTATTTTTGAACTCGAATGAGAAAAGAAATCCACATTTTGATTTATTATGAAAAAGGGGTAGCATGATGGCTCCCGTTATGAATTGCTGAATTATTTTGTGGTGGATTTTCTTTAAAAAGATCTAAGCTAAGTTCGGGAGTAGTCTTTAGCATCGAGTGGGAGGTATAGCTGTGTTGGTACTTTCCTAGAACTACGTGCCCCCATTGGAGCCGGAATTGAGGCTGAATATATGTAGTGATTGCTAGTTTTTGGATTTGATACTTATAGTCCTACTCCGATGGCAAGGATAGGGTGGCTCTCCTCAACATGGGTTGTACGTTGGACTCCATGTGGCTCACATGGTTTATGTCGGTTATAAGATCTCTCAATGTGTGTGTATTCTCCTATCTAATATAAAAAGTCTTATTTTTCTATCTGAGATGAAAACATATTTGTTTGAAAGACTGAGTTTGAGAAAGTCATTATTTTTTAAAGATTTAATGAACATATATTCCAAAGAGAATTTTATGAGATTTGATTGTTTTGATGATTTGGAATCGAGATGGAAGTGAATTGAGATTTATTATGAAGACTCACATGTTTCACCCGATATATTTTACTCTCTTATGATTATGATGATTTTAATTCGAGCTAAGTGAGTCATTTATATCAGCATGCATAATTTTATAAACTGTGATGATATTAAGATATTATTTTATATATGCATTGCACCCCCATATGCTCGGTACATTTTCATGGTACTGACCCACATATTCGTATGTGGGCTACATTTTCTCAGAATATAGGTACAAGGTATAGTGTACATCTTCAGATCCAGTCAGTTCGCGGTATCCAGTCAGCAGGTGATGAGTCCTTTTGATTCAACGGTTTGAGTTAGTTATACAGTTTGAGAAGTTTTGTATTTTCTTTATTCAGTCGTATTAAGTTGGGTTAGTCGAGAGTCATGACCCGGCTACCTACAGTTAGTACTAGTAGAGGCTTCATAGACAGTCAGTAGAAGTTGATGTATTTCGTTTCATTTTTGGTTGTAAAAGCAGAGTTGTAATTTTGTATTAGTTTTGTATCTATCATATTCAGAAAAGAGTTATTTTCTGCAGATTTGTATAGATTTATACTTTTTGTTCAGTTGCTTATGAGTTATGCCAGTAGAAGGGTTAGCTTGGGGTCACTTGTGATCCTAAGCACTGCGTTACATCTCGGGACCCGACTTCGGGGCGTTACAAACTTGGTATCAGAGCACAGAGTTCAAGTATCCTAGGGTGTTTATGAAGCCGTGTCTAGTAGACTCTTGCGGAATAGTACGGAGACGTCTATACTTTTCTTCGAGAGGCTACAGGGCATTTAGGAAATGTCTCTATTCTTTCAAGTCTTAAATCGTGCTATAGAAAAGTTCTTCAAGAAACTTATACAGATTTTCATCTTACCCTAGTCAGGCCATCTCTGCCTTATTTCCAAGGTATCAGAAACAGTTGAGCTTAATTCTCCATATATTGTTATAGAATTATAAGAGAGCTACAAAAGTATCCTATTAGTACTTTTGAGTTTCGAAAACTGAAGTGCTTTATCAGGCCTGTAGTCAGATATGCTTTCAAATTTATCCTCAGAATCCATAATGAGAATCTATACTTCCTTATCTATGTATTATTTTTGAGACAGCATGATCAACAAGTTTCAGTTCCTCTCCAGATAATGCTCTTATATTTGCTAGCAAAAGTTTCGAAAGTTACAAAGCGGCTTGAGAGGAGCCTTTTAGTGTGTTATAAGTCCTTCAAATTTGAAGTTATGCCCTCATTCTTACGAGTTATTCAATTAAGATAGAGTAAGGTGTATTCTTAGATCATTGAATGTTGTGTGTCAAGTTTCTATCTCTTGTATTATGTAATCTTGTTATCACTATGTTTGTAAAAAATCAAAGTCTAGTGAAGCCGTGTGAGTCATATTTCGATTCACTAGTATAGTTGCTTTGTTATTCATATAATTTTCTTAATCAAAACACAAAATCAAAGTCTAGTGAAGCCGTGTGAGGCCTATTTCGATTCACTAGCAACTTGTTGTTTATCTTGTTTTTCTGGTGTTAGTTGAAAGTGTGGGTTTCTGTGTAGTGATAGAAGTAGTAACGTTTAGTTAAAAGTCTTGTGTTAGTTAAACTTGTGGGTTTAGAAGTGTAGTGGCAAGAATGGTGGTAAGGGCGATTTATCGAATATGTATAGCTGAATTTTTGCTTATGATTGAATTAGTAATGAAGTGATATACCCTTGTTTGTTAGTTTAGTGAAGTTAGAGAAGGAGATTATTATTTAAGGCGGATTGTTGTTTGCTTGAAGAATGAAAAGAGTTATTGATGGTATTTGTTGTGCTAGAAAAGTATAGGTTTTGATGGAAGTACTTGGTGGTTGAGTATTGTTAATTTAGGCTTTCCTGAGATTGCAAGAGGAAGTTTAGTTGAAATTTATAGAGCTATGAAAGTAATTTAGGTGTGGAGATGGGTAAATATTAATGATGTGAAGAAGGAGGATGTGTTAACAGATTATGAATAAGATAGGCCATATGATTATGATCGATTGTCATTGTGTACTAGTTTTTCTTAATGCTGTGTTCTATAGTTTTGAAGTGAAAATTGTGTGTGAGCTTGGGTTGTAAATCATGTTTAGCTCTAGACATTAAGTTTGAACAGTTGATGGTTCGGTTGTTGATGCTAGTTATATAGAGGTGATCTAGTAGGCCTAAACAGTGTATGCAAGAGTGTAAGATCATGTGTTTGTAATTAAGTATGGTGTAGAGGTATACCCAAGGTGCTATGGGGATGCATTATTTTTTGAGGATTATTGTATATTGTGTGGTTAGTAGTAACGTTGAGTTTCTAGGTGGAGAAAGGCTAGTTAGATAATTTATGTTGTTCTTGATAGCTAAGTTAAGGAGTTATGATTGAAGATGTTGAGTCTTTTTAGTATGATTTTATTCTCATGGTTTGGGAAAAATATAAGTATAGAAGTGTGATCTTGGTAGGCTGTGATTATGTGATTAGAGATGTAGATATGGTTGCAAATGAAAGTGTAAGTTTTTGATGATGATTATTGAAGCTAGGAATTAAGGATAGCATATAGATGGGTTGTTCAAGAATGAAGTCGGTAAGTTTAAAATTAGTTTATTCTTGTGAGTTTAGCATTTATGTGTAGATAATAGAATGATGAAATTATGGCTTAATCTCGAGGATATGGAGTAGACTCTCATACTTAGAATACCAGCTTTGACCTAAGGGGGAGATGGTTAGTGAAGAACCAAATCGAGTTTTGAGAATTAGATTGTGATACATGTCAATAATGAGTTATGATGAGATAGTGATCCCTTCTTACTCTAGTGTATTCCTTGGATTTCAGTCATTACAACACCAAATCCATCACTTGCTTGACAAATCCATGCCACAGGCCTATGCTTATACCTATCATGTATGCTCAAGCCCATTCTCAGCTTCTAGCAAGCATGTAACAGCTTCACTCTATGATTCAATTTATCTCTTATGAATCTATGAACTCCAATCTTATGTTGAATAGCTCATGATAAGTATAAACCCATGTTTCAGAGTATGACCAGTTTTTAAACTCATGATACTAATGAAGTTCGCATTATATCATGCATGTCCTCGGCTTAGATTTCTTTAATGAATCTATGCCTTTGATATTTTATTCCTCAGGACAAAGATAAGTGTTAATGTTATGTATTATAGCTTTCGTGCTTCTGGTTCATATGTGTTAGCCCTTTGGTGACCTCTTCCTATGTTAAGATAGTGGTGATGATAGTGGATAAGCAATGGTTTATATGTGAGAAAGTTGATGATCCTCATTAAGAAAGATTATTTATACTTTTCTATCTAAGGCTAAAGTGTGAAGTAAGATTGAGGCCAAGTCTTTGATACATGTCATGGTTAGTTAGAAATTGTGTGTATGTTTTTAAGAATAGTGCAAGAAAATTGTTGTTGATAAAGGTTTAGAGAATATGCGAAGTATGCCTTTAGGGGTATTTGCCTTAAAGTTATATGTGATTTTTAATGATAGGCTTGAATGTCATGTTGGGTGTAAGATGATGAATGCAATATGCACTAGTGAATCCATATCAAGAGTTTTAAATTAGTCATTGAAGTGGTAAGGCATGTTATGCTTAGGGTGTGAGCTCTAAGAAGATATAGAATATTGAACCTTCTAGTTTAGACTAGTATTGTGGTTTGGCATGTTGTATCTTGTGATTTAGTGTTAGGCTTGATCATGGTGAGCAAACTTAGTTTAGTTTAGACCTGAGTAGAAAGATTTTGCAATGCCAATATAAGAGTTATAAGTTGAACCAAATGAGTATGGTATTTAAAGGGAATAGTATAGTTGAGAGAGCATTTGAGAAGTGATGCTAAGCTTAAAAGTAAGAAGTTGCGTTGCCTACGGCCTAGCAATCCTATCCTAGTTTATGAGTTATATAATTATATTCCATGCTATAGAGTTATATCAATGTTGTAATTCCTTAGTCAAATGTCTTGTTCAGAGCATGCCCAAAATTCTTTGCTCCCTAATGTCAATAGAATTTCGTAGAAAAGTGCTGAAGAAATACTTCATTTGAGTATGGGTAGTTAGTATGATCCAGTCCATATAGACTGCAGTCTATTGTAGCAAGCAAGGAGATAAGCTCCTATAGATTCTTAATTTTCCAGCTAGTCTTACTATCCGCAGTCTTATACGTATGTACATTCCAAGAGGCAATGTGTTTGCGTCCAATTAAAATATGAATTCAGCTCAGTTTATGCATCAGTTTCAGTTTCAGATATTAAGTCATGATTCAGTTCGTAAGTATCTTGTGTAGTATCACAGTCTCTTCCTAGTATTTTCATCAAATTATTATCATTCGGGGACGAACGATCCCAAGAGAGGGATGTTGTAATACCCCGAGTTTTCATGTCATAAACCTCTCATCCTTTCTCTTGAGATCAGATCTAGTGCAAAGTAATGGTTACTCATAAGTTGACACTCTCGTTTCTATCTTAGTCATATAGTTATTTTTCTTAAGGATTCATACACTTGCAGACCAGTTCAGTAGCTCATTATTCTTGAGATCCAGTGATTCAGTTCTATCAGTTACACATGATAGCTTAAAGACAAATATTACTCTGTGTTTTAGGTTAATTATCCACATTCGAGGACAATGTTCCCAAGGGAGAGATAATGTAATACCCCGTATTTTTGTGCTAGATGTCTAACCGTCGTTCCTGCGCGTCTAAGCTCTAATTCAAGTGATTCTCACATGAATACAAGTTGCATGATCATTATCCTAGTCTATGGAGTAGTTTAGAGATGGAAAATGTTTATAGCAATGACCTAGAACAAAGTTAAGCTAAGACCAATTGATTCATCCAAAGTTTGACATTCAATTCTACAAGGGTCAACTTCAAACGTGAATACCTCTTAATATACATAAAATTTTTCATCCCAAGACCTATCAAATTGCAGATAATTGAATTAGCTATCCAACGATACCAATTTCATCAAAATCCGACACCCGAGCAACGAGTTATGGCTTTACGAAGTAGAGTACGTCGCCTAACCAATCGCACATGGCTACTAGAATAGGTGTACAATAAGCAATGCGGCGCATACTTAAATGTGTGCGATAAGCAATGCGGCGCATACTTAAATATGTGCGATAAGCAATGCGCCGCATACCTCACTTCCAAGTTCTAAAAACACCCCTATATATGTCTATAACACAGGATTAAACTCCCATAACACCAAAATAAGTTTACTTTCTCTTAAAATTACCAAGAACATTTATTAGGGTTTCAACCTAAAAATTCAAATATCTCAAGATTCAACCATGAGTTTTCAATAATTCTTTGAGATTCGGAATCCCCATTTCGAGGGCTACAAGAAACACTCATTATTTTCACGAATAGAGTCCCAAGGTCAAGAGTTCATTTAAAGATTCAAGTTTAAGGTATGTGGAGTTTTTCAACAAGAACATCCTTTCGTTCTTGTGCCCAAAATTTGTATTATTTTATAAAGATATATGACTTTACATGCTTTGATATGAATTTGAGATAGAAAC
>NW_025886483.1:0-6146 GCF_002878395.1 Capsicum annuum
GACCCTAGTTATGTCATGTATATCCTAGAGGCTTTGTAGACATAAGGGAGGGTAAAGTCATGAAAGTTTATATAGTGATGTTATATTTGTATATGTGGTGGCCCCGACGGCCAAGTATTATATATATATATATTTGTGCGTGTTGTGCTGATACAGGTAATTAGATCCTTCTATATGCAACGAAGTGCTGTCCAAATTTTTGGTGACATGTAAGTGAAAGTACAGGTATTTGAACGGGTTCTCCCGGGCCTTCTCGGCTTCGGGTGCCAGTTCGGCCCGATGGGATTTTGGGGCTTGACAAAAGTGGTATCAGAGCGGTTCGTCCTTGTGAGTCTACAAAGCCGTGTCTACATAGAGTCTTGTTTATCCGTGTGTTGTGCACCACATCTATAAACAGGAGGCTATGGACATTTAGGAAATTATTTTTTTTCTTTATGTCTTAGATCGTGCGATAGAGCCTATATTGTATATGAAGTCATAGTTGACCACTGAATCCATTTGTTTCTCTTATTATAGTAATGATGCCGGTTACCCGAAGCAAGAATACCGGTAAGCAAGTAGATGTGGCTGCCGGAGAGGGGACTAGTAAGTCACCCACTATACCAGCTAATCAAAGTGAGGCTCTAGCTGAGCATGCATCAGAAACTTTCTCCAGTCCGGAAGAAATAAGGGGGAGGAGAACAATATCCGCAGAGCCACCTATTAATGTTGTTGATCAAGATCTTAGAAATGCAGTGCAACTTTTGACTCGTGTAGTTGCTGGGCAAGCTCAAGGGCAAGCCATTCCTACTACGGGTTCTAGTGGTACAGATAGGGCGGCTAGCCTTCGAACACAGGATTTTCTTAAGATGAATCCTCCCATTTTTACTGGATCAGATCTTAACGAGGACCCACAGGACTTTATTGATCAAATTCAAAGGGCCTTGGATGTTATGCATGTAACGGGTAGAGAGACAGTAGAGTTAGCGGCGTATAGATTTAAAGGGGAGGCTATATATTGGTATGAGGACTGGAAACGATCTAGGGGTATTGATGCACCCCCAGCTACTTGGAAAGAGTTCAAAGAGGCATTTCTTGATCATTATCTTCCATTCGAGATTCGTCAGGCCCGTGCAGATCGGTTTTTAAATCTTCGTCAGGGGAATATGAGCGTGAGGGAGTACAGTCTCCGATTTAATTCCTTGTCGAGATATGCTCCTAATGTTGTAGCTACTATGGATGACAGAGTTAATCAATATGTGGATAGGCTAGATCCATATCTGGTTAGAGATTGTACTATTGCTGCTTTGAACAAAGATATGGACATAGCGAGAATCCAAGCTTTTGCACAGAAAATGGAAGATCAGAGGCAGAGGAGAAGAACACAGGAATCAGAAAGAGGATATTCCAAGAGGGCCAGATCTACAGGGCAGTTCATGGCATCCGAAGGAGGGTTCATACCACAGTTTTCTGCTAGACCACCTAGGCCATTATCCTCTTATTCTGCAGCTAGTGCCCCACCTCAGTTCCAAGGGTTCAGAGGAAATTAATTTGGGCACAGAAGTGAGAGTCAGAGTTCGCGGACAGTGGGGTACCAAGGGCAAGGGAATATGAGCCAATCAAGACCTCCTCGAGAGCCATGCAATAAATGTGGAAGATATCATTTGGGCACATGTCGGCTGGGGACCAACGTTTGCTTTTGGTGCGGTATGTTGGGGCATATGATGAGAGAATGCCCACGAAGGGGCATAGGGGGTATGGCACGTCCTACGGGGTTATTTGTTACATCATCATCATCATCATCAATGCCTTATTCAGGAAGGGGTGCACAACCAATGGGTCGTGTTAGAGGTGATAGAGGAGCCATGAGTTCTAGCAGGGCTCAAAATCGTACGTATGCTCTAGTGGATCGACAGAATTTAGAGGCTTCCTCAGATGTGGTTACGGGTACGTTGTCTATCTTTTCATTCGAATTATATGCCTTAATTGATACCGGTTCTACATTATCTTGTGTTACTCCATTGGTTGCTGGAAAGTTCGAAAGAACACCCGAACTGTTAGTTAAGCTATTTGAAGTGTCCACACCGGTTGGGGAATCTATTATAGCTAGAAGGGTTTATCGAAACTGCATAGTAACTGTTTGTGGTCGTGATACGTTGGCTGATCTTGTGGAGTTAGAAATGGTAGATTTTGATGTTATAATGGGTATGGACTGGTTGGCGTCTTGTTATGCCACAATTGATTGCTGCACGAAAAAGGTATATTTCCATTTTCCAAATTAATCAGTCCTTGAATGGAAAGGTGAAATTAGCGCGCCAAGAGGTAGATTTATTTCTTATTTTAAGGTGAGAAGAATGATTTCCAAGGGATACATATATCATTTATTAGAGTAAAGAATACAGAAGCGGAGCCACCAACTCTTCACTATGTTCCGGTGGTAAATGAATTTTCTGATGTATTTCCTGAAGATCTTCCAGGTTTGCCTCCTGAACGAGAAGTAGAGTTTGGTATTGATGTAATACCAGGCACCCAACCAATCTCCATTCCTCCGTATAGAATGGCCCCAGCAGAATTACGAGAATTGAAAGAGCAATTGAAAGATTTGCTAGAGAAGGAATTCATAAGGCCTAGTATGCCCCCCTGGGGAGCACCAGTGTTATTTGTGCGCAAAAAGGATGGCTCGCTGAGGATGTGTATTGATTATCGACAATTGAATAAGGTGACTATTAAGAATAAATATCCTCTCCCAAGAATTGATGATTTATTTGATCAGTTACAGGGCGCCAAGTGCTTTTCTAAGATTGATTTGAGGTCAGGTTACCACCAAGTGAGGGTCAAAGAGAAGGATATACCCAAGACAGCTTTCCGAACACGGTATGGTCATTATGAGTTTCTAGTTATGTCATTTGGATTAACAAATGCACCCGCATCTTTTATTGATTTGATGAATAGGGCGTTTAAGCCATTCCTGGATGTATTGTGATAGTTTTTATAGATGATCTTCTTGTTTATTATAGATCAGAAGAGGACCATGCCAATCACTTACGACAGACATTGCAGACTCTTCGTGATTGTAAGCTTTATGCAAAGTTCTCTAAATGTGAGTTTTGGTTAAAGTCGGTGGCATTTTTGGGTCATATTGTATCTAGTGAAGGGATAAAGGTTGATGCTCAAAAGATAGAAGCTGTGAAGAACTGGCCAAGGCCCACAACGCCTACGGAGATTCGTAGTTTTCTCGGGTTGGCCGGTTATTATAGAAGGTTTGTTAAAGACTTTTCTTTCATTTCAGCACCCTTAACCAAGCTAATCCATAAAGCATCCAAATTCCAATGGAATGATGCCTGTGAGAAGAGTTTTCAAGATTTAAAGAACAAGTTGATTTCTACACCCGTGTTGGTACTTCCAGAAGGCACCGAAGGGTATACAATGTATTGTGATACTTCCAGAATTGGTTTAGGATGTGTATTGATGCAGCATGGTAAGGTAATAGCATATGCCTCTAGACAATTGCGGCTATATGAGAAAAATTATCCTACACACGATCTTGAGCTGGCAGCAGTTATTTTTGCTTTAAAGATATGGCGCCACTACTTATATGGGGTTCATGCTGATATATATACTGACCATAAGAGCTTGCAATATATTTTTAATCAGAAGGATCTAAATTTAAGGCAGCGGAGATGACTTAAACTATTAAAGGACTACGATGTTGATATCTTGTACCATCCAGGGAAAGCAAATGTGGTAGCTGATGCGTTAAGTCGTAAGGCTATGATGGCGCCTATAGAAAGGCAAGGGATGGTTAAAGATCTTCACCAGTTAGCTAGTTTGGGAGTTCGCCTTCTTGAAACTCCGAATAAAGAGCTTATCGTATATAATGCTGTGGAATCTTCATTAGTAGCTGAAGTGAAAGAGAAGCAATATGCAGATCCTATTTTATTACAGCTTAAGGAGAACGTTCAGAGTGGTGCGACCAAGGCATTTGAGCTTACGCAAGAAGGAGTACTTCAGTGCCAAAACCAATTATGTGTGCTGGATGTAGACGGGCTAAGAAAGAAGATTATGACCGAGGCACATTTTTCAAGGTATTCCATTCATCCAGGATCAACCAAAATGTATCAAGATTTGAAGGATGTATATTGGTGGAATGACATGAAAAGGAACATCGCAGAATTTGTAGCTGAATGTCCAAATTGCCAACGAGTTAAAGTGGAACATCAAAAGCCCGGAGGCTATATGCAATGCATAGATCTTCCAATTTGGAAGTGGGACATGATCAACATGGATTTTGTTACAGGTTTGCGTCGTACAGCTCGGAAATTTGATTCTATATGGGTGATTGTGGATAGGCTTACTAAATTCGCACATTTTTTACCCGTTAAGACCACTTACATAGTTGAAGAATATTCGAAGCTGAATGTTAAAGAAATAGTCCGATTATATGGAGTGCCAACTTCTATTATATTGGATCGGGGAACTCAATTTACCATAAACTTTTGGAAGTCTTTCCAACGGAGTTTGGGAACACAAGTGAATCTGAGTACAGTTTTTCACCCTCAGACGGATGGACAAGCAGAGCGCACCATTCAAACACTTGAAGATATGCTATGAGCATGTGTTATAGATTTTAAAGGCAGCTGGGATGATCATTTACCTCTTATTGAGTTTTCCTACAATAATAGCTATCATTCAAGTATCAAAATGGCACCATATGAAGTTTTATATGGGAGGAAGTGTAAATCACCAATAGGATGGTTCAAAGTGGGTGAAACTCTTATGTTCGGACCGGATCTTGTGTATCAAGCCATAGAAAAAGTCAAGGTGATTCAGCAACGGTTGAAAACAGCCCAAAGTCGACACAAGTCATATGCGGATAGTAGAAGAAGAGGGCTAGAGTTTTCGTTATGCGATTGGGTATTTTTGAAGGTATCGCCAATGAAAGGGGTGATGAGATTTGGCAAGAAAGGAAAGTTGAGTCCACGATATATAGGCCCGTATAAGATTATTCGAAGATGTGGGCAAGTTGCTTATGAATTAGAGCTACCCCAGGAACTCTCATCAGTGCATCCAGTATTTCATGTATCGATGCTTCGAAAGTGCATCGGAGATCCGTCCCTTATTACTTCTACTGAAGATGTGCAAGTAATAGAAGATCTTACCTATGAGGAAGTGCCTATTGCTATTCTAGATCGCCAAGTTAAGAAGATGAGAAATAAAGAGATAGCATCGGTGAAAGTACGTTGGAGAAATCGTCAAAGGGAAGAGATTACCTGGGAAGTTGAGGAAGCAGTGAAATCTAAGTACCCTCATTTGTTCAAAGATGAAGAGGAAGTTCAAGAAACGGAGTTAGAACATTAACAAGTAAGTTTTTTTATATATGCATAGTATTTATGTGATGATGTGAATGTTAATGATGGACTTGAACTTGTTTCGGTTGAATAACTACGCTAATATTCGAGGACGAATATCCTAAAGGGGGGAAGGATGTAACACCCCGTATTCAAGTACATATATTGGCGTATTCAAGTACCTGTATTGGTCTTATTTATATGAAATGAATTTTATTTTATTTTATTTATACCGAAATTTGCCCGTCGATGGTTCCATACGAAGGTTATTGAATAAGCTTTCCAACGATATAAAGATTTCCAAAAACTGATAGGTTTTGGATATAATCGAGCACATTCGAAACTATAAAATGGTGGCCGGGATATTGGGAATAGTAAATGTGCAGGAAAATTTCCTGCACACAAACTACTGAGGTCAGCCATTTTTTTGGGTCAACTTTGAACGATCATAAATCCTTTAATATAATAAACTGGGAGAGCTGCCACCTATGAAAAGAAAGATCTTTGAGTCTTATTTCCAATGCAATTGGTTTCATCCAAATCCGACATCTGAGTAATGAGTTATACTCGTTTTACTTCAGCCTCTCAAAATAGATATTTAGGGTCAACTTCAAACGATCATAACTCCTTGTACAGGAATAACTGGGTGGCCTACTTTATATTAAATGAAAGCCCTTTGAATTATCTTTCCAACAATACCAATTTCACCCAAATACGATATCGGAGCAAAGAGTTATGGTCGATTTACTTTAGCCTATCAAAACAGTCCACCATGGACAGATTCGGATTTACTTAAATTTTAAGGGCAATATGGTCATT
>NW_025886484.1:0-3023 GCF_002878395.1 Capsicum annuum
ATTTTCCATATCGTGATCATACTCTAAATGTTCTTCATTTTACACTTGACATGATATTATTGATTATAGTGGTCAAAGAATACAAAGTAGTTACCAGCACATAAGACAATATACAATTCTTGTACTTTCTTTCTGAATATAATGCTTACCTATATTTGTAACTGCTTGACACTAACCGAAGAATTCCGATATAGTCCTCTCACTAGTCTAAACATCCACATAAAAGAAATAAATATGGTCGACAAGATATTGGAAAAGGGTTTGTTTGTCAGAGATGTAAACACCTAATTTTTTATCAAATCTAAGTGTTTTTGCCATTTTAGTGTTCAATTTCGTTTTAGGGTCTAAATTAGATATTTTAAATTTATCTATTTTTACTAAATTTATTTTAAAATTTTGAAGAAGAAAAAAACTACAAAAATAGAGTTACATTTTAAATAAGTTTTTACTTTCATTTTTTAGTTTTTATTTGTTTATTTATTTATTTTTAGAAAAAAAGAAAAAAAAGAAAAAAAATGAAAAAATAAATAAATAAAAATTTTTCTAAATTATATTTGTTTCTTCTTTCAATTTTTAATAAAGAATGTTGCGATATTAATATTTCTTAACCATATTCCTAAGACTAGCTAGTCTTGTATTTTGTTAGTTTTAAAATAAATTTTTATTATTTATTATTTTATTTAAAATATTAATTAAAATTAAAATTTAAAAAATAATAATAATAATAATAAAAAATAAAAAAAATAAAAAAAGGGAATCCTAAACTACCCAAACCACCCACAAGCCCCACTCTCACAAACCTCTCCCCCATTTTCCAAACACACACACACACAACACAAACACACACACATTATATATAACACATACACATGCACCATACGAAAAGAAGAAGGAGAAGTCAACACAAAAGAAAAAAGTTAAGAAAAAGAAGAAGAAAAACAATAAGGAAAAAGGAAAATAAAAAAAAAAGAAATAGTAGTGAATCAAAAGGCAAAAAAAAAAACGAGAGAGCAAATGGGTAGACGACAAGTTGGAGATTGATGTTCGGTTCGTGATTCCGAGTTCGTTATTTCTTTTTCTTTTGTTGTGAGTTACTTCCACAAGAGGTAACAATTAATCTTTTTTTTCTATATTGTTATATCACGATTATGCTAGATTTCATTCCGATATAATATAACAAAGTTGTTGAGTTTTCATATATGTCTGATTTGGTTATCATTCTTCATTGTTATCAAATGAAATATATTTAGATTTTGATTTCATGAGTTTAATAAAAGTTGGAGTAATATGTGATTATCTTCACGTGCAAAATATGTATATTCCAATGTTGTCCTTATTTAGTAATTCTGTTTTGTTGTCTTATTTGAAAAGTTACTCTAGAAAAAAAAAAATATTTGTTAAATTCTATGTTTAGTTTAGGTAATTTGAAGGGCAACTAATTGAAATTGTTTAACTTTGCTATTGCTGAAACGAATTTAAACATCGAGGCTAGGAACATTTAGTTTGCCATTAATAATTTAGAGTTGATGGATACAGGAGGATCCAAGTTTTCACACAAAGTAATTAGTTAGTGCAATTTTTTTTAATCTTGATTAGTAAAAATGTTCGGCACATTTTTGTTTGCCTCGAGTTAATTCAAATGTTTATGTTAGTGAGTTCATTCCTTATTTTTTGTGGGGGAAATATTTATATACACATGTCCTTTTATTGTTAGATAGACGCATGAATTTTTATTTATTTATTTGTTTCTCTATTAGAAAAGTAAAATAATTTATAGTACATCATAATTTGCTAACGAACATTAATTCATAAAAATATAAGTGTTCGATTTATTGAGAATTAGATAATTATTTAATGAAACGTTTGATGTTCATGGGCTATTGGTTTAACATCACGTTTTCAACTTACTAATTTCTTTGACACTAATCAAAATATGATAACGTATTAAGCCTAGATTTACTAAGTTCCGAATTTAGTCATTTACTGTACGAAAATGAGTTTGGTCATTTTTAGCTTAAGATTTCATTATGCTAAGCAGTAGTCGTGGGAAGTCGGAAAGCCCTGCTGCCGATCATTCGTTATAATAAAATAAACATACTATTTTAAAGATGATCTAATTGAGTTGGGTAGATTCTAAACCTATTAGTTGCTTAGCTAGACTTGGAAAAGGGGACGATTCATAAATGCCATAAAGGCGCGAGAAACGTGCCAAAATTTGTGGTGGGGCCGAAAAGTACTACTATCGGTAAGCCACACGTCAATATAATAAATAATTTCAAAAATAAATTAAAAGCGGGAGGCAAACAACTTTTAGGTTAACAAATATTAAATCCAAAAAAATTTTTAAGCCAGACGTAAGTCATTAAAGCGACCGTGCTAGAACCACGGGACTCGAGGGGTGCCTAACACCTTCCCCTCGGTCAACAGAATTCCTTATCCGGATTTCTAGTTCGCAGAAAAAATAAATAAATAAAAAAACGAAGAGTCATTTCCTTTTGAATAGGGATTCAATAAGGTGACTTGGAACACCCAAACTCAATTCCAAGTGGCGACTCTGTAAGTAAAGTAATCCCTTTTCAAAACGTCACTTTAATTGGAAAAACCCATTTTCTCTAAAACCAACTCCCTAGCGGGGTCGGACGCGGTGAAAAACAGGGGGTGTGACAAGAGAGAGCCGAAAGTAAATTTCCTTTAGATTGCTACATGGACCTACAACGCTTTTACTCAAGACGAGATTAAAGTAGGTCGTCTCAATAAAATTAGTGGACTAAAGAAAAATTTAGTAAGAATCCTTAAATATATACACATATATATACAAATTTTAAAGTTGTCTTTCATTTTACTCTTGCATATTAGGTTTCTTTGGTGTAGTATTTGAAAGACACATAATCTTTAACTTCACACATTAATTTGATTATTACTAAAGTAAGGATTAATTCTGGTGAATAAAATATTAGACATCTATTTGTAATATACTAACTTAGATATTGTTGTTAAAACTTTATTTGTTATGAAGTTTGAGT
>NW_025886485.1:0-1130 GCF_002878395.1 Capsicum annuum
TTATTATTATTATTATTATTATTATTATTATTATTATTATTATTATTGTTATCATTATTATTATTATCATTATTATTATTATGATTATTATTATTATTATTATTATTATTATTATTATTATTATTATTGTTATTATTATTGTTGTTATTATTATTGTTGTTATTATTATTATTATTATTATTATTATTATTGTTATTATTATTGTTATTATTATTGTTATTATTGTTGTTATTATTATTATTATTATTATTATTATTATTATTATTATTATTATTATTAGTCATAGTAGTAGTATATTGATAGAAACAATAGTAGTACATAATATGTAAATGTAGTATAATAATAATAATAATAATAATAATAATAATAAGTGTTTATTTGTTCAGGTTTTGTCATATTTGTGCATTGTCAAAGTTCCATGTCAGCCTTTTTAATGATGTGACACCGTATGATTGGCTGACTAATCCACGTAGGCGCAAGTGACATACACGCGCCTCAGTTGCAAAATATGAGTGTTTATTTTTTCACGTTTTATACCGTTAAAGGTCATATTTGTGCACTGTCAAAGTTTAAGGTCAATGTTATAATTTGGTGTAAGTTTAGGGTCATAATATTATGCCATTAATAAAAGACCTTCATCTTTTGCTTCATCTTGCTCAATTCATTATATGGTATGAGAGATGGCATCATAACTCTCCCGAGTTTTCTTTTCCGATCTTCTGACTACCACCATAGACTGCTCTTAACATGTCTGGGACGTATAGAATGCGGAGTCCACCAATGGAAGCAACTCTAACATTGTTGTTCAGTTTAATTCTGTATCCCAGCTGCAGATAAAACTTATTGGCAGCCATAACTTTTCTACATGGAAGGCACAGATTCCATGCTCATGCGTGGGCACAATCTGTTCGGCCATCTTGATGGATCTTCTCCCGCTTCTTCGACAACTATCACATAGAATGGTAGAGAAATAGCGAACCCAGAATGTAGTGTTTGGTTGCGCCAAGATCAATTGATACAGAATGCCATAATAGCTTCTGTCGATCCACCGATTGATGCAACTGTAGCTGCTGCCTCCACTGTTAAACTTGTTTGGCACTTCCCACACCTTGCTTATGCCAACAAATCGC
>NW_025886486.1:0-1746 GCF_002878395.1 Capsicum annuum
TTGGATAACAGAAAAGAAAACAAAACAAACTACCAGACCTCTTCCTAATAGGGAGAGGGGTGACTTCTCAATTGTTCAGCCTGACATATTACCCATTGATTTGCATATCAGTATAACTAGAGCTTCCACCACTGTCAGACATATTTTCTTCAACAAATAAGTTCTGGATCCCCATGCTTAACTCATTGTCTCCCACATATTGTGTAGTACCGCGTGCTGGTGAAGAACTCTGTGGGATGGTCGAGGGGCCAATGTTTTGCACCACAATCAATTTATCTTGAATCATCTTTTATATTTCTCTTTTCAAAGTACAAAAATCTTCAGTACTATGAACCTGAACATCAGAATGATATGCATACCATACATTAGGATCAAAATTTCTTAAATGTGGGTCAGGTATATATCCAAAGAGAGGAGTAATCATGCCCCTATGTCTCAATCTCTGGAACAAACTAGCATAGGACTCCCCAATAGAAGTGAAATTGTCCTTTTCCGTCCTCCTCTTTACGAACTCTGGCCTCGGATGAAACTTGAATTTAGAGATTCCTTGGTAAATTTGTGGGGGTCGAGGATGATGTTGAGGGAAAGGTGCATGCCATTATAGATAAGAAGACAGATGGGTACACAATTGTGCATTGTTCAAAGGACATTGAGAAAGTAGAATGGAACTCCTGAACTCCTTGGATTTTGAAAAGAGGAACCTTGTTGCAGATGAATAAGTAGATTTGATATGTAAGCTCGGGATTGAGGTTGACAGTATTAGTAAGTTGGACCTCTCAAACTCTGGTTTGGCCCAGGCATGACAATAGATGTGTTTTTCTTCTTCTTTCCTTCAGTTTCCCTTGAATGATTGCAATATCGTCCCAAATGTTTCACAGAATCATTCTGTCCACCAAGCTCCTCAAATTTTGATATCTTAAAGTTTGGAGAAAGGTTAACACTTGAAAACATTCCCCAGTTTTTATATGAAACATCTTCATAGCCCACAAGTCCCAATAAACTTTTCATATCATTTTCTACACTCTTAACTTTCCCAACCATTTTCTCTGGGTCTTCTAGCATGCTAGGCTTCTTAGTAAGAAATTTTGGTGGTCTACTTAACTTAACTGTAGGCTCAAGAGTATAACAATGATCATCACGGGTATTAAACGTGGATTCACTAGTGGACTGGGGAAGCACAATCGTTGGATTGATAGACAAAGTGGAAGCATTAGTAGAAGGTTGAGCAACAAAAGCACAAATGGTATGTGGTGATGTGAATGTGGTAGACTTATACTGAGGAGCTAAAGAAAGAGTGGTGGAAGTATTAAGGTGTATTTGACGTGGAATAGATTCTGAGGCATGCTGTGGTGCATCAACCACAGTAGAAAACTGACTTTGCGATTTTGGTGGAAGACTAAAGGTATTTGCAGGGTCAAAAGTGGGGAACTGAGGTGGAGGCAGCCCACTGGCCCAATCTCGGTACATTTTCATCATTTGTTGTCTCATTCTCAAATTCTCTTCCTTTAAACTCTCAATTTCCTGACTCTTTGTTTCATCCATAATGTCACTCTCTATATCCTTGTTGGACACAACTAACCCTTCCTTAAATTTGGTGTGATATGGAGGACCAGCCAGGAAGCCACAAACCAACCACCTTAAATTAACTGAACAAGAGGCAACAAATATGTTAGAGCTCAACATTTTTTTCTTCAAAACCTCTTTTTTTCTTTTAGAAAAGATCACCGAACCCAAGAAGGGCGCCTA
>NW_025886486.1:1846-3596 GCF_002878395.1 Capsicum annuum
CTTTTTTTCTTTTAGAAAAGATCACCGAACCCAAGAAGGGCGCCTACGTATCTCATCCCCGAAAGAGGAGAATCAGGTGTGCTAGTTCGTGAAGTTTTGCCAAAATGGCCAACCAAACTCTTTTTCCTCTCTTTTTTCTTTTTTTTTCTGGAAACTTTAAGAAGAAAAAGAAAATAACTAATTATCAAAAGAATTGACGAAAATCTTTTTTGCATTTTTTAGGTTTAAACTCCCTATACAAAAATAAAACCTACGATTACCAAAGAAAAATCTTTTTGGATTTTCAATTTTGAATTTTATATGAAAATTAAATTTGAAGCTCTTAAAGGAAAATCTTTTTATAGTTTTCTTTTAGAAATGTATATGAAACACCTACTCTAAATAAAGAGTGAAGAAAATCTTTTTGATTTTTTCAAAGAAGATCCCCGAATCAATAATACGCTGCCTACATATCTCACTCCCGAGAGAGGACAATCAGGGGTGCGTAGTTCCTCCAGATTAGATAATTAAGGATTAGATAACAAACTGAACCCTGATTTGAGAGACACGACAAAAGAAAGACGATAAATAACGTCAATTTTTTTTTTAATTTTTAATTAGACACTTCATATAAAACTGACACTAACAAACTATGAAAGAAAAATCTTTTTGGTATTTTCGTACAAAAATGCTACCATTTTTTGATTTTTTCTTTTACCAAAATGCTCTTATCAAAAAAAAAAATCTTTTTGGAATTTTCGAATCATGAATGTTTACTAAAGAAATTAAAAGAAAATCTTTTTGGTGTTTTTGTTTGGACAAAGGAGTGCAAAAGGTAAAAATAAAAATCTTTTTAAATTTATTTGTTAATTTGAGAAGATAAATACAAAAGGTAAAACTCTTTTTGATTTTTGAGTTGTGAAGAACAAAAGCCATAAAAACTCTAAAAATAAACTACAAAATTTTCTTTTTTTCTTTTTTCTTTTTTAATTTTTCCATGCTTACACACCTTCCTAGTACATGCTTTTTCCCAAATCAGTCCGGCAAATGACTATGTTACCCTCAAAGATGTAACATTTAGCACCCAGGGATGCTTTAGAGGTGAGTCTCCTACAAAGGGCCACTTGGGTCCCGCTAGTGTCACGCCCCAAATCCTATTAAGGCGGACTGGCACCCGTTGCCGGTAAGGCTCGGGAGAACCAACCTGCAGCAATACATTACCTATGAACACTATAAGTTCCTTTCATACTAAACATGCCCTCAAAAGATAAATAGGACTAGCAAGCCAAAAGATATTATATGACTAGGCCGTTGGAGCCACAATGTCTACGATACGATACATGACCATACTATACTTTACGTAGTCTACAAAGCCTCTAGACAAGAAACGTTATCTTATAAGGGTCGGGACAGGCCCCGCCTCATGATAAGATACTATACAATGCAAAAAGATATGATAAGACTCAAAGCCCCGAAGCAACCTGGAGCTCAGTGACTGCGGTTGATATCCTGTACTCTTACTAGGGAGGTTTATTAGCTTCTGTACCTGCAGTATGGAATGCAGGTCCCCCAAGAGGGACGTCAGTACGAAATAATGTACTGAATATGTAAGGCAACATGTACTATATATGAGATAAAAACTCAAATGAAACCATGTACTGCTGTAGGGTAAAAGACCACCTTTATGAATATTGTGGAGTCATGTATCTTATAACAATTATGTTACCTTACTCTTATTACTTGTATAATCTGTGCACAGCATGTAATACAA
>NW_025886487.1:0-6702 GCF_002878395.1 Capsicum annuum
TGGAATTTCTACGGTTGAATCAAAAGTAATTTAAAGGTCAAATTTGGCTAGGGTTTGTTCTTTCTCAATGATTGATGATGAAAATGAGTTTTGAACTCATATACATGTATATGTACACATATTCCCGTCCATAATATCATAAGGAATGACCAAAGTGCCTTTAAAATTTAAATAATGTCAAATCTGTCCTTTGGTGGACTGCTTTGATAAGCTAAAGTAGATCGACCATAACTCTTTGTTCCGATATCAGATTTGGGTGAAATTGATATCGTTGGAAAGATAATTCAAAGGTCTTTCATTTTATATAAAGTAGGCCACCCAGTTTATCCTGTACAAGGAGTTATGATCGTTTGAAGTTGACCCTAAAAATCTATTTTGAGAGGCTGAAGTAAAACGAGTATAACTCCTTATTCAGACGTTGGATTTGGATGAAACCAACTGTATTGGAAAGAAGACTCAAAGATCTTTCTTTTCATAGGTCGCATCTCTCCCAGTTCATTATATTAAGGGAGTTATGATCGTTCAAAGTTGACCCAAAAAATTGACTGGCCTCAGTAGTTTGTGTGCAGGAAATTTTCCTGCACATTTACTATTTCCAATATCCCGGCCAGTGTTTTATAGTTTCGAATGTGCTCGATTATATCCGAAACCTATCCGTTTTTGGAAATCTTTATATCGTTGGAAAGCTTATTCAATAAACTTCGGATGGAAACATCGACGGGCAAATTTCGGTATAAATAAAATAAAAAAATTAATTCCACATAAATAAGACCAATACAAGTACTTGAATACTCCAATATATGTACTTGAATACGGGGTGTTACATCCTTCCCCCCTTTAGGACATTCTTCCTCGAATATTAGCATAGTTATTCAACCAAAACAAGTTCAAGTCCATCATTAACATTCACATCATCACATAAATACTATGCATATATAAAAAAACTTACTTGTTAATGTTCTAACTCCGTTTCTTGAACTCCCTCTTCATCTTTGAACAAATGAGGGTACTTAGATTTTATTGCTTCCTCAGCTTCCCATGTAATCTCTTCCCTTTGATGATTTCTCCAACGTACTTTCACCAATGCTATCTCTTTATTTCTCATGCACTTCCTCATAGGTAAGATCTTCCGCAACTTGCACATCCTCAGTAGAAGTGATATGTGATGGATCTCCGATGCACTTTCGAAGCATTGACACATGAAATACCGGATATACTGATGAGAGCTCTTGGGGTAGCTCTAATTCATATGCAACTTGTCCAAAACTTCGAGTGATCTTATATGGGCCTATATAACGTGGACTCAACTTCCCTTTCTTGCCAAATCTCACTACCCCTTTTATTGGTGATACCTTCAAAAATACACAATCACCTATAGAAAACTCTAGCCCTCTCCTTCTACTATCCGCATATGACTTGTGTCGACTTTGGGCTGTTTTCAGTCGTTGCTGAATTACTTTAACCTTCTCTATGGCTTGATAAACAAGATCCGGTCCGAACAAAAGAGTTTCACCCACTTCGAACCATCCTATTGGTGATCTACACTTCCTTCCATATAAAGCTTCATATGGTGCCATTTTGATACTTGAATGATAGCTATTATTGTAGGCAAACTCAATAAGAGGTAAATGATCATCCCAGCTGCCCTTAAAATCTATTACACAAGCTCGTAGCATATCTTCAAGTGTTTGGATGGTACGTTCTGCTTGTCCATCTGTTTGAGGGTGAAAAGCTGTATTCAACTTCATTTGTGTTCCCAAACACCTCTGAAAAGACTTCCAAAAGTTTGCGGTAAATTGGTTCCCCGATCTGATATAATAGAGATTGGCACTCTATGTAATCGGACTATCTCTTTAATGTACCGCTTCGCATACTCTTTAACTGTGTAAGTGGTCCTATCAACAATCACCCATATAGAATCAAACTTTTGGGATGTACGAGGCAAACCAATAACGAAATCCATGTTGATCATGTCCCACTTCCAGCTTGGAAGATCAATGCATTGCATATAATCTCTGGGTTTTTGGTGCTCAACTTTAACTCTTTGACAATTTGGACATTCAGCTACAAATTCTGCAATGCTCTTCTTCATGTCATTCCACCAATACATATCTTTCAAATCTTGATACATTTTGGTTGATCCTGGATGAATAGAATACCTTGAAAAATGTGCCTCTATCATAATCTTCCTTCTTAGCCCGTCTGCATCCGGCACACATAATCGGTTTTGGCATTGAAGTACTCCTTCTCGCATAAGCTCAAATGCCTTGGTCGCACCACTCTGAACGTTCTCCTTAAGCTATAATAAAATAGGATCTGCATACTACTTCTCTTTCACTTCAACTACTAATGAAGATTCCGCAGCATTATGTACGATAAGCTCTTTATTCGGAGTTTAAAGAAGGCGAACTCCCAAACTAGCTAACTGGTGAAGATATTTAACCATCCCTTGCCTTTCTATAGGCGCCATCATAGCCTTACGACTTAACGCATCAGCTACCACATTTGCTTTCCCTGGATGGTACAAGATATCAACATTGTAGTCCTTTAATAGTTCAAGCCATCTCCGCTGCCTTAAATTTAGATCCTTCTGATTAAAAATATATTGCAAGCTCTTATGGTCAGTATATATATCAACATGAACCCCATATAAGTAGTGGCGTCATATCTTTAAAGCAAAAATAACTGCTGCCAGCTCAAGATCGTGTGTAGGATAATTTTTCTCATGTGGCCGCAATTGTCTAGAAGCATATGCTATTACCTTACCATGCTGCATCAATACACATCCTAAACTAATTCTGGAAGCATCACAATACACTGTATACCCTTCGGTGCCTTCTGGAAGTACCAACACGGGTGTAGAAATCAACTTGTTCTTTAAATCTTGAAAACTCTTCTCACAGGCATCATTCCATTGGAATTTGGATGCTTTATAGGTTAGCTTGGTTAAGGGTGCTGAAATGGAAGAAAAGCCTTTAACAAACCTTCTATATAACCGGCCAACCCAAGAAAACTACGAATCTTCGTAGGCGTTGTGGGCCTTGGCCAGTTCTTCACAGCTTCTATCTTTTGAGCATCAACCTTTATCCCTTCACTAGATACAACATGACCCAAAAATGCCACAGACTTTAACCAAAACTCACATTTAGAGAACTTTGCATAAAGCTTACAATCACGAAGAGTTTGCAATGCCTGTCGTAAGTGATTGGCATGGTCCTTTTCTGATCTAGAATAAACTAGAATATCATCTATAAAAACTATCACAAATACATCCGGGAATGGCTTAAAAACCCTATTCATCAAATCCATAAAAGCTGTGGGTGCATTTGTTAGCCCAAATGACATAACTAGAAACTCATAGTGACCATACCGTGTTCGGAAAGCTATCTTAGGTATATCCTTCTCTTTGACCCTCACTTGGTGGTAACCTGACCTCAAATCAATCTTAGAAAATCACTTGGCGCCCTGTAAATGATCAAATAAATCATCAATTCTTGGGAGAGGATATTTATTCTTAATAGTCACCTTATTCAATTTCCGATAATCAATACACATCCTCAGCGAGCCATCCTTTTTGTGCACAAATAACACTGGTGCTCCCTAGGGGGACATACTAGGCCTTATGAATCCCTTCTCTAGCAAATCTTTCAATTGCTCTTTCAATTCTCGTAATACTGCTGGGGCCATTCTATACGGAGGAATAGAGATTGGTTGGGTGCCTGGTATTATATCAATACCAAACTCTACTTCTCGTTCAGGAGGCAAACCTGGAAGATCTTCAGGAAATACATCAGAAAATTCATTTACCACCGGAACAGTGTGAAGAGTTGGTGGCTCCGCTTCTGTATCCCTTACTCTAACTAAATGATATATGTATCCCTTGGAAATCATTCTTCTCGCCTTAAAATAAAAAATAAATCTACCTCTTGGCGCGCTAATTTTACCTTTCCATTCAAGGACTGATTCATTTGGAAAATGGAAATATACCTTTTTCGTGCAGCAATCAATTGTGGCATAACAAGACGCCAACCAGTCCATACCCATTATAACATCAAAATCTACCATTTCTAACTCCACAAGATCAGCCATCGTATCACGACCACAAACAGTTACTATGCAGTTTCGATAAACCCTTCTAGCTATAATAGATTCCCCAACCGGTGTGGATACTTCAAATGGCTTAACTAACAGTTCAGGTATTCTTTCGAACTTTCCAGCAACCATTGGATTAGCATAAGATAATGTAGAACCGGGATCAATTAAGGCATATAAATCGAGTAAAAAGATAGACAACGTACCCGTAACCACATCTGGGGAAGCCTCTAAATTCTGTCGATCCGCTAGAGCATACGTACGATTTTGAGCCCCGCTAGAACTCGTGGCTCCTCTATCACCTCTAACACGACCCATTGGTTGTGCACCCCTTCCTGAATAAGGCATTGATAATGATGATGCAATAAATGACCCCGTAGGTCGTGCCATACCCCCTATGCCCCTTCGTGGGTATTCTCTCATTATATGCGCTGACATACCGCACCAAAAGCAAACATTGGTCCCCGGCCGATATGCGCCCAAATGATACCTTCCATATTTATTGCATGGCTCTCGAGGAGGTCTCGATTGGCTCATATTCCCTTGCCCTTGGTATCCCACTATCCATAAACTCTGACTCTCACTTCTATGCCCAAATTGATTTCCTCTGGACCCTTGGAACTGTGGTGGGGCACTAGTTGCAGAATAATAAGATAATGGCATAGGTGGTCTAGCAGAAAACTATGGTCTGAACCCTTCTTGGGATGCCATGAACTGCCCTGTAGATCTGGCCCTCTTGGAATATCCTCTTTCTGATTCCTGTGTTCTTCTCCTCTGCCTCTGATCTTCCATTTTCTGTCCAAAAGCTTGGATCCTCGCTATGTCCATATCTTTGTTCAAAGCGACAATAGTACAATCTCTAACCAGATATGGATCTAGCCTATCCACATATTGATGAACTCTGTCATCCGTAGTAGCTACAACATTAGGAGCATATCTCGACAAGGAATTAAATCGGAGACTGTACTCCCTCACGCTCATATTCCCCTGACGAAGATTTAAAAACTGATCTGCACGGGCCTGATGAATCTTGAATGGAAGATAATGATCAAGAAATGCCTCTTTTAACTCTTTCCAAGTAGCTGGGGGTGCATCAATACCCCTAGATTGTTTCCAGTCTTCATACCAATATATAGCCTCCCCTTTAAATCTATACGTCGTTAACTCCACTGTCTCTCTACCCGTTACATGCATAACATCTAAGGCCCTTTGAATTTGATCAATAAAGTCCTGTGGGTCCTCATTAAGATCTGATCCAGTAAAAGTGGGAGGATCCATCTTAAGAAAATCCTGTGTTCGAAGGCTAGCCGCCCTATCTGTACCACTAGGACCCGTGGTAGGAATGGCTTGCCCTTGAGCTTGCCCAGCAACTATACGAGTCAAAAGTTGCACTGCATTTCTAAGATCTTGATCAACAGCATTAATAGGTGGCTCTGCGGATATAGTTCTCCTCCCCCTTATTTCTGCCGGACTGGAGATGCTTCTGATGCATGCTCAGCTGGAGCCTCACTTTGATTAGCTGGTATAATGGGTGACTTACTAGTCCCCTCTCCGGCAGCCACATCTACTTGCTTACCGGTATTCTTGCTTCTGGTAACCGGCATCATTACTATAATAAGAGAAATAAATGGATTCAGTGGGCAACTATGACTTCATATACAATATAGGCTCTATCGTACGATCTAAGACATGAAGAAAAGAAACAATTCCTAAATGTCCATAGCCTCCTGTTTATAGATGCGGTGCACGACACACCGATAACCTCATACTTCCCATGCATACCTCTATGACAACCCAAAATTCGGACAGCATCATGTCGCATATAAAAGGAAATAATCACCTGTATAAGCTCGAGCACACATATATATGTATATACAATACTTGGCCATTGGAGCCATCACGTCTATTAACAAAACACCACCTTGACTGTACATTAGGTCTACAAAGCTCTAGACAATACACAGAGTTTAACTAAGGTCGGGACACACCCCGCCATATAACTAACTTTTATACAATACCAAAAGTGACTGGATATGACACGGAAAGCCCCGAAGTAAAACTAGAGCTCACCAAAAGCAGCTGGATATCCTGGCTCCTACTTGTGCGGTGTATGAGCTGAGGTACCTGTGCCTGCAGCATGAAATGCAGGTCCCCCGTAGGGGGACGTCAGCACGAAATATGTACTGAGTATGTAAAGTTGTAGCTAATCACATATGGTATAGGAGCTCAATAGAAATTAGAAACAAGTGAATAAATCGTAATAGGAGTGGACCACACTCACTAGAACTTGTGAGAACCTGTACATTGCATTTATTCAATCACTTTACCTTTGTTCTTATCATCTTTGTAACCGTTACTGTACTGTACTGTGACCATTAGGCTGCCTCCAGTACATATCAACTGGGATCGACCCATGATAGGCTTATGCCCCTAGGATACCACCCGATAAGAGAGAACTTCCATCACTTAGTTCAATTAATCTTTGAGATTGTTATTTCGGTTGCCACCACATTTTTGATACTTTGAAACAATGATACATCAATAAGAGACATATAAATAGACGATCAATGCAATAACAATGAAGTAAGAACTCATTGGCACATCAATGAA
>NW_025886488.1:0-4346 GCF_002878395.1 Capsicum annuum
TGGTCGATGACTGATCGATCACTGGTATCAATACGTCCGTACAAATACGTGAATCAACTGACTTTTGATATAATCATTGCCCTCCAAGCACTGGGATGGAACAACTAAAATATATCTAATGCCGAGGTATTGAGCTAATTTGGAAAACTTTTTGAGCTAGTAGAAATGGTGAAATTTTTTTTTTCAAAAAGGATGGAACAACAATGGAGGCAATGATGAAAAATGGAGATTTTCAGTTGTGATGAACAATTTTTCATCGGAAAAGTGGCCAAAAATGTCGCCGGAATCGAAAATTATTGGTGAAAAAAGGAACTCCTATTGGTGGCTTCTTGGATAGTTTTCTAAATTAAAATAGAAAATATGAAAAAATTGTGGGAATATATAAAAAGGGGGGAAATATTAAATGGATGAGGTGGAGGACTAAAGTGTAAAGTTTAAAACTTGTGTGGTTGGTTTGGATGAAACAATGGATGATGTCATAAATGTGTCTAAACACCTAATTTTCCAAAACTTATGTCTAAATGCTAAAATAAGTTTTGAAAGTGTCTAAATGTCAAACTATCCCCAGTTACTTAGTGTTCAGAGAATTTGGTGTTCAACCTTCAGGTTCCTTCATTAGCGTGCATCATGCAGTCATAGTGGCATTCGACATTTAAAACAATAACAACATACCCAGTGAAATCCTACAAAGTGAGGTCTAACATTTGACATTTAAAAGACTGGTATATCTCTTTGCTCTTCAATTAATGCTATGACCAGATTCAATAAAGAGCCATCAGCTTCTCTGGACAAAACATTTCAACATGATTCAAGGCATTGCTCGGGGGCTTGTTTACCTTCACCTTGATTCTTGTTTAAGGGTCATTCACCGAGATCTGAAGGCAAACAATGTTCTCTTGGATGATGATATGAATCCAAAAATTTTCAGATTTCGGATTGGCCAGATCTTTTCAAGTGACTCGAGAGCTAGCAAACGCTAACAGGATAGTAGGAACATTGTAAATACTTGTACTTCTTATTTTTCTCAATTTTTCATTAAGCTGTTCCTACAATTTTCTATCGTCAGAAAAGTTTGTAATGGAAATACCAACATGTTCTTATATCAAATATGTTGCAGCGGTTATATGTCACCAGAGCATGCAATGGGAGCACTATTTTCTGAGAAATCTGTTGTCTACAGCTTTAGTGTATTGCTGCTAAAGATTGTCACTGTCACACCCCTTTTTCACGTTTAACTCCCAAAAAAATTCATTTAAGTTTCAAAAGGATTTTTATTATTAAAGTGCCAAAAATGAAAATTTGTTTCGAAAAGGACTTTTAACAATCAAAACTCAGAGTCACCACTTGGCATAAATTGGGTGTGCCAGTTCACCCATGGATATCCTTTTTCAAAACGATTTTTACTCTTTAATACTGATTTGAGAATAGAGATTCCGGCTAAGGAATTCTATTGACCGAGGGGAAGGTGTTAGGCACCCCTCTATCCCGTGGTTTGACCACGGTCGCTTGGGAGAGCGTATCGGCTAAATTGATTTTACAAATGCATAAACCACACAAAGCACGCAAAAACAATCACTCAAGCAAACAAAACAAAATAATCCAAAATATAATGTCCAGTCCAATTATACAGTCCCGAAAAATGAAAAATGCAAAAATGTAAACCTATTCTATTCTAAACTAATCCTAAACTACTCCTATGCTTTACCCGACGCCCCGGGCCTTCCTCACGAACGTCTTCCGCCAACATAATACGTCGGGCCATTCCCCGGTGAATAAACACAAATCCCTCGGGGCATTCCCCGGCCAAATAATACATTTGAATTAAATAAGCTGACTAACTAAACAAAACGTTCAAAACACACATTTAAACATTCGATCAAACACATCACATCCTAGATTTTTGCCTACCCGAACCTACATTGCCTATCCATTTCGACCTAAGCATACTACTATTGTGTTCAACATTATAAACCGAAATTAATCCGAATTCAACGATATCAATATCCATTTCAAGTCCAACCAAACAATTCACATTACTTCATTAGTTCGCAATTCCGATCCCCCACATTCATACATGACAGTTTTTAAACACGAGCACAATTATCCATCCATATCATCATTGATTTCATACTAACGACTACTTATTCTAATAAGACAGCACCAATCACCAAAATGTCCAATCAACAAACAATGCACTATCACAACATCCACCTACTAAATACCATAACAAGAAAATCAAAAGGGCATGGATTAGAAATGGACCTTCGAAGAAACGACTTCGTGATAATATGTGTTACAGAAATCCGCACTTGAAACCTCAAATAGAAACCCCAACAACAAAAATAATCCAAATCGGTATCGAAGAACTGAGACCCTAAACTGACCAAAACAAATCAACGGAGTCCTGATAGTATCCTAATTTCGAACCAAGATGGAAAACTATGGACCAGAACCAAAATCTCCTCTGAATAAACCAAAACCGTATGCAAAATTGTCACGGAATCGAACCGATACAGGAACGAACAATCGATATTGGTTTGATCAGCGGTGGGAACTCGAATAATGACAAGAGATTCCGTCCAATCTATAGTATTTGGCCATTTTTCCGGTAACCCCGTCGAAGAACACTCACTCAGAAACTGTGAAGAACCTTTGGGTATTTCAAAGCTGTGATGATTCAAACCTGTGACGCCCAGAAATCTAACCAGAATGACAGTTTCGGCGATGGGTTCACCGGAAATCTTAAACCCTCCGTTCTCTCTCTCTCGATCCCCTTTCTTTCTCCCTCTTCGTGACTCCCTCTCTTTACCTTCTACTCCCTTTTTCTATGTATATGTGATTTAGCCTATAAATGTGTGTATGTTGTGTGATTCTGGTGAGGAGAGCGTGGACGATGATCTGTGCGTATAAGTGTGGGGTGTGCGGTTTTGGGTGAGAAATTGAGAGGGAGTAAGTGTCAATGGCTACTCCCCCTTCTTCCTCTATGAAGATGATGATGAAGAAGCTTAAAAAGGAAAGAAAAATCCCCTGTATGTGTATCTTGTGCATGTGATAGAAAAATGGAGAAGAAGCGTGAATAGTATATGTTGTTCTTGTTCCCTGAAAACCAAAAAATGGATTCTCTACTGCCCTCTCTCTTTATTATTGCTGACTATGTATATATGCCTATGGAATTGGGTGGTTCTGGGGTAGGGTAGGTAGGGTAGTGAGGTGGGGGTAGGGGTAGGGTGTGATGTGGTTTATTTTTATTAGGTAGGTTGTTAGGATAAGATAAAATTAGCTAGGGGATTATTATTTTTGTTATTTTGTGGAGGGATTATCACACGGGTTGGGGTGCGTGGTAAAACAGGATAAGATAATAAAAATAATTTTTGACAGGACAAAATTACGTGTCTACATCATGCACCCTTTGAATGTAAGTAGACAACGAGATAGAATTTTGTCCCGATCATTATTCGAAAGAGGAAGTAAAAGGAAGAAGGACAACCGCATCTTGACTTAGGACACTCCCACCTACCCAAGTTATAAGAGAATAAAGTGACAGATATCTTAAAGGATTGGAAGGAGAAGGACTATACCGAGTGGGAGAGTCGAGTGAGGTTCCGTCGAAGTTCCGGTCTGCGACTCTGTTATTACATCAAAAATAAAAATTACAAGTCAAGACATTAATGAAATTACAAAAATCCTATCTATGCAGCTTTTGTTGGATTCCTGACTTGAGTTTCATCACCCTATTCTTCAGGCGGGCTCCTGACTTGCAATTTCTTCAACTTGTTGATTGGCTTTCAATTTCTTCACCCTGTTCTTCAGGCGGGCTCCTGACTTGCTATTCTTCAACTATTGACTTTCAATTTCTTTCTTTTGTAACTTACATTCAACTGCCTCACCTTATTGCTTACTTCCCATGTATTCGCCCTACTCTTCAAGTGGGCATCTGACTTGTCATTTTTGTCTTTCTATTTCATCACCCTATTCTTCAGGCGGGTTCCTGACTTGCAATTTCTTTAATTTCTCATTTCATCACCCTATTCTTCAGGTGGGTTCCTGAAATCTAAATAAAACTAGAACAAAAACTATTCGAAACAAAAATTATGATAAAGAAAGATTTTGTTAATTTTTTGAAAGTAATGGCCCATTCTTTAGAAAGGTCCTGAACAAAAGTAAATTTTTATTTTTCAGGAGGGTACTGAACAGAAAGTAAATTCCTATTTTTCAGGAGGGTCTTGAACAAAAAGTAAAATCCTATTTTTCAAAAGGGTCTTGAACAGAAAGTAAAATCCCATTTTCCAGGAGGATCTGGAACAGAAAGTAAAATCCTATTTTTCAGGAGGGTCCTAAACAGAAAG
>NW_025886489.1:0-6078 GCF_002878395.1 Capsicum annuum
TAAGTGAAAGTACAGGTATCTGAATGGGTTCACCCGGGCCTTCTCGGCTTTGGGTGCCAGTCCGGCCCGATGGGATTTTGGGGCGTGACAAAAGTGGTATCAGAAAGGTTCGTCCTAGTTGTGCACCACATCTATAAACAGGAGGCTATAGACATTTTGGAAATTGTTTCTTTTCTTTATGTCTTAGATCGTACGATAGATCCTATATTGTATATGAAGTCATAGTTGACCACTGAATCCGTTTGTTTCTCTTATTATAGTAATGATGCCGCTTACCCGAAGCAAGAATACCGGTAAGCAAGTAGATGTGGTTGCCGAAGAGGGGACTAGTAAGTCACCCACTATACCAGCTAATCAAAGTGAGGCTCCAGCTGAGTATGCATCAGAAACTTCCTCCAGTCCGGAAGAAATAATGGGGAGGAGAACTATATACGTAGAGCCACCTATTAATGTTGTTGATCAATATCTTAGAAATGCAGTGCAACTTTTGTATCGTATAGTTGCTGGGCAAGCTCAAGGGCAAGCCATTCCTACTACGGGTTCTAGTGGTACAGATAGGGCGGCTAGCCTTCGAACACAGGATTTTCTTAAGATGGATCCTCCCATTTTTACTGGATCAGATCTTAACAAGAACCCACAGGACTTTATTGATCAAATTCAAAGGGCCTTGGATGTTATGCATGTAACGGGTAGAGAGACAGTGGAGTTAGCGGCGTATAGATTTAAAGGGGAGGCTATATATTGGTATGAGGACTGGAAACGATCTAGGGGTATTGATGCACCCCCAGCTACTTAGAAAGAGTTCAAAGAGACATTTTTTGATCATTATCTTCCATTTGAGATTCGTCAGGCCAGTGCAGATCAGCTTTTAAATCTTCATCAGGGGAATATGAGCGTGAGGGAGTACAGTCTCCGATTTAATTCCTTGTCGAGATATGCTCCTAATGTTGTAGCTACTATGGATGATAGAGTTCATCAATATGTGGATAGGCTAGATCCATATCTGGTTAGAGATTGTACTATTGCTGCTTCGAACAAAGATATGGACATAGCAAGAATTCAAGATTTTGCACAGAAAATGAAAGATCAGAGGCATAGGAGAAGAACACAGGAATCAGAAAGAGGATATTCCAAGAGGGCCAGCTCTATAGGGCAGTTCATGGCATCAAAAGAGAGTTCAGACCACAGTTTTCTGCTAGACTACCTAGGCCATTATCCTCTTATTCTGCAGCTAGTGCCCACCACAATTCCAAGGGTTCAGAGGAAATCAATTTAGGCACAGAAGTGAGAGTCAGAGTTCGCGGACAGTGGGGTACCAAGGGCAAGGGAATATGAGCCAATCAAGACCTCCTCGAGAGCCATGCAATAAATGTGGAAGGTATCATTTGGGTGTATGTCGGATGGGGACCAATGTTTGCTTTTGGTGCAGTATGTCGGGGCATATGATGAGAGAATGCCCACGAAGGGGCATAGGGGGTATGGAACGACCTACGGGGTCATTTGTTGCATCATCATCATAAATGCCTTATTTAGGAAGGGGTGCACAACCAATGGGTCATGTTAGAGGTGATAGAGGAGCCACGAGTTCTAGTGGGGCTCAAAATCGTACGTATGCTCTAGCGGATTGACAGAATTTAGAGGCTTCCCCAGATGTGGTTACGGGTACGTTGTCTATCTTTTTATTCGAATTATATGCCTTAATTGATCCCGGTTCTACATTATCTTATGTTACTCCATTGGTTGCTGAAAAGTTCGAAAGAACACCCGAACTGTTAGTTAAGCCATTTGAAGTGTCCACACCGGTTGGGGAATCTATTATAGCTAGAAGGGTTTATCGAAATTGCATAGTAACTATTTGTGGTCGTGATACGATGGCTGATCTTATGGAGTTAGAAATGGTAGATTTTGATGTTATAATGGGTATGGACTGGTTGGCATCTTGTTATGCCATAATTGATTGCTGCACGAAAAATGTATATTTCTATTTTCCAAATGAATCAGTCCTTGAATGGAAAGGTGAAATTAGCGCGCCAAGAGGTAGATTTATTTCTTATTTTAAGGCGAGAAGAATGATTTCCAAGGGATACATATATCATTTAGTTAGAGTAAGGGATACAGAAGCGGAGCCACCAACTCTTCACACTGTTTCGGTGGTAAATGAATTTTCTGATATATTTCCTGAAGATCTTCCAGGTTTGCCTCTTGAACGAGAAGTAGAGTTTGGTATTGATGTAATACCAGGCACCCAACCAATCTCCATTCCTCCTTATTGAATGGCCCCAGCAGAATTACAAGAATTGAAAGAGCAATTGAAAGATTTGCTAGAGAAGGGATTCATAAGGCCTAGTATGTCCCCCTGGGGAGCACCAGTGTTATTTGTGCGCAAAAAGGATGGCTCACTGAGGATGTGTATTAATTATCGACAATTGAATAAGGTGACTATAAAGAATAAATATCCTCTCCTAAGAATTGATGATTTATTTGATCAGTTACAGGGCGCCAAATGCTTTTCTAAGATTGATTTGAGGTCAGGTTACCACCAAGTGAGGGTCAAAGAGAAGGATATACCCAAGACATCTTTCCGAACACGGTATGGTCATTATGAGTTTCTAGTTATGTCATTTGGGCTAACAAATGCACCCGCAGATTTTATGGATTTGATGAATAGGGTGTTTAAGCCATTCCTGGATGTATTTGTGATAGTTTTTATAGATGATATTCTTGTTTATTCTAGATCAGAAGAGGACCATGCCAATCACTTACGACAGACATTGCAGACTCTTCGTGATTGTAAGCTTTATGCAAAGTTCTCTAAATGTGAGTTTTGGTTAAAGTCAGTGGCATTTTTGGGTCATATTATATCTAGTGAAGGGATAAAGGTTGATGCTCAAAAGATAGAAGCTGTAAAGAAATGGCAAAGGCCCACAACGCCTACAGAGATTCATAGTTTTCTTGTGTTGGCCGGTTATTATAGAAGTTTTTTTAAAGACTTTTCTTCCATTTTAGCACCCTTAACCAAGCTAACCCATAAAGCACCAAATTCCAATGGAATGATGCCTGTGAGAAGAGTTTTCAAGATTTAAAGAACAAGTTGATTTCTACACCCGTGTTGGTACTTCCAGAAGGCACCGAAGGGTATACAGTGTATTGTGATGCTTCCAAAATTGGTTTAGGATGTGTATTGATGCAACATGGTAAGGTAATAGCATATGCCTCTAGACAATTGAGGACACATGAGAAAAATTATCCTACACACGATCTTGAGCTGGCAGTAGTTATTTTTGCTTTAAAGATATGGCGCCACTACTTATATGGGGTTCATGCTGATATATATATTGACCATAAGAGCTTGCAATATATTTTTAATTAGAAGGATCTAAATTTAAGGCAGCGGAGATGGCTTGAACTATTAAAGGACTACGATGTTGATATCTTGTACCTTCCAGGGAAAGCAAATGTGGTAGCTGATGCGTTAATTCGTAAGGCTATGATGGCGCCTATAGAAAGGCAAGGGATGGTTAAAGATCTTCACCAGTTAGCTAGTTTGGTAGTTCGCCTTCTTGAAACTTCGAATAAAGAGCTTATCGTACATAATGCTGCGGAATCTTCATTAGTAGCTGAAGTGAAAAAGAAGCAATATGCAGATCCTATTTTATTACAACTTAAGGAGAACGTTCAGAGTGGTGCGACCAAGGCATTTGAGCTTACGCGAGAAGGAGTAATTCAGTGCCAAAACCGATTGTGTGCCGGATGTAGACGGGCTAAGAAAGAAGATTATGACAGAGGCACATTTTTCAAGGTATTCCATTCATCCAGGATCAACCAAAATGTATCAAGATTTGAAGGACGTATATTGGTGGAATGACATAAAAAGGAACATCGCAGAATTTGTAACTGAATGTCCAAATTGCCAACGAGTTAAAGTGGAACATCAAAAGCCCGGAGGCTATATACAATGCATAGATCTTCCAATTTGGAAGTGGGACATGATCAACATGGATTTTGTTACAGGTTTGCCTCGTACAGCTCGAAAATTTGATTCTATATGGGTGATTGTGGATAGGCTTACTAAATCCACACATTTCTTACCCGTTAAGACCACTTACACAGTTGAAGAATATTCGAAGCTGTATGTTAAAGAAATAGTCCGATTACATGGAGTGCCAACTTCTATTATATCGGATCGGGGAACTCAATTTACTGCAAACTTTTGGAAGTCTTTCCAACAGAGTTTGGTAACACAAGTGACTCTGAGTACAGCTTTTCACCCTCAGACAGATGGACAAGCAGAGTGCACCACTCAAACACTTGAAGATATGCTACGAGCATGTGTTATAGATTTTAAAGGAAGCTGGGATGATCATTTACCTCTTATTGAGTTTGCCTACAATAATAGCTATCATTCAAGTATCAAAATGGCACCATATGAAGCTTTATATGGGAGGAAGTGTAGATCACCAATAGGATGGTTCGAAGCGGGTGAAACTCTTATGTTCGAACCGGATCTTGTGTATCAAGCCATAGAAAAAGTCAAGGTGATTCAGCAATGGTTGAAAATAGTCCAAAGTCGACATAAGTCATATGTGGATAGTAGAAGAAGAGGGCTAGAGTTTTCGTTAGGCGATTGGGTATTTTTGAAGGTATCAACAATGAAAGGGGTGATGAGATTTGGAAAGAAAGGAAAGTTGAGTCCACGATATATAGGCCCGTATAAGATTATTCGAAGATGTGGGCAAGTTGCTTATGAATTAGAGCTACCCCAGGAACTCTCATCAGTGTATCCAGTATTTCATGTATCGATGCTTCGAAAGTGCATCGGAGATCCGTCCCTTATTACTTCTACTGAAGATGTGCAAGTAACAGAAGATCTTACCTATGAGGAATTGTCTTTTGCTATTCTAGATCGCCAATTTAAGAAGATGAGAAATAAAGAGATAGCATCGGTGAAAGTACGTTGGAGAAATCGTCAAAGAGAAGAGATTACATGGGAAGCTAAGGAAGCAATGAAATCTAAGTACCCTCATTTGTTCAAAGATGAAGAGGAAGTTCAAGAAACGGAGTTAGAACATTAACAAGTAAGTTTTTTTTATATATGCATAGTATTTATGTGATGATGTGAATGTTAATGATGGACTTGAACTTGTTTCGGTTGAATAACTACGCTAATATTTGAGGACGAATATCCTAAAGGGGGGAAGGATGTAACACCCCGTATTCAAGTACATAAATTGGCGTATTCAAGTACGTGTATTGGTCTTATTTATATGGAATTTATTTTATTTTATTTTATTTATACCGGAATTTGCCCGTCGATGGTTCTATACGAAGGTTATTGAATAAGCTTTCCAACGATATAAAGATTTCCATAAACAGATAGGTTTCGGATATAATCGAGCACGTTTGAAACTATAAAACGGTGGCCGGGATATTGGGAATAGTAAATGTGCAGGAAAATATTTTGCACACAAACTACTGAGGTCAGCCATTTTTTTGGGTCAAATTTGAATGATCATAACTCCCATAATATAATGAACTGGGAGAGCTTCCACCAATGAAAACAAAGATCTTTGAGTCTTCTTTCCAATGCAATTGGTTTCATCCAAATCTGACATCTGAGTAATGAGTTATACTCGTTTTACTTCAGCCTCTCAAAACAAATTTTTAGGGTCAACTTCAAACGATCATAAATCCTTGTACAGGAATAACTGGGTGGCCTACTTTATATTAAATGAAATCCCTTTGAATTATCTTTCCAACGATACCAATTTCACCCAAATCCGATATCGGAGAAAAGAGTTATTATCGATTTACTTTAGCCTAACAAAACAGTCCACCATGGACAGATTCGGATTTACTTAAATTTTAAGGGCAATATGGTCATTTTCCATCACCTCATGGATAAAAATTGGTCATTATATACATATAGTTAGCCTCATATCCATCATTTATCATCCAAATTATTGAAGAATAAGAAACCCTAGCCTAAGTTCAACTCCAATTATCTTGTGATTCAACCGTAGAAAATCCAAATTGATTCCGTAGTTGTGTTCACCGTCTCGAGGGCTTCGAGAAGCACCC
>NW_025886490.1:0-18404 GCF_002878395.1 Capsicum annuum
CAGTCCACAGTAAGTGGTGCTTTTAGCTTGGGCATACCCCATAAGAAATCTACTCACTCCTAGAAAGTAAGAAGTGTTTTTACCAACTTACCCTTAATTAAATATATTACCTATTTAATATAGTTTCTTGGTTACATAAAACCTATTTATCTAAATAGGGATAAATTTGGAAGAAAACAATAAATACCTTCTTGATTGTGTGAACACCACTTATATTGAACCTAAATGAAAAGGTAAAAACACCACTTAATATGGACTGAAGAGAGTAGTAGTTTTAATTTCTGATCTAATATTTTATTGCCTAAGCTGTGGAAACCAATATTTTCCAGTTCAAATCTTTGGCACATCCAATCTACCGTATGGGTTAGCCTTTTTTTTGATAATCAATTATTTGTTGCAGCTTGATATGGCTGCATTTGCACGATAGAAATGTTTGTATGATAATTAAGATATGGGTCATAATCATTGTTGTCCTTCTCAATATTTGAACTCCTCACTGCAAGATGTTCGTTGTTGCAATTATCCTTTCTCTTTTTGTCTATTACCAGCTAAGCTTGCTGACATTGAAGACACTGATGGGGAGGGCACTCGCCATTTCATGGTCAATGTCATTGAACCACAATTCAATCTTCACTCAGAAGATGCAAATGTAAGTTAATTATCTGCTAACATTTGATCTCATAGCAGTATTAACTAATTGGATGGGTTATGGGTCACAGCTTACCACGTTGTTAGCTTCTAGCTAAACAATTTTTTTTTTTTTTGCTTCATTCCAAAACCTAAAATCACATGGAGGAAAGTTGTCGCAGATGACCTACAATCTCTTTGAATATATGCAGACTGTAGACCTAGCAAAAAAATAGGATGCAGTGGAAGAAGAAGATCTATATAGGCGATATCAATTAGTTGGGATTTTATTTTAGTCATCTTGGTACGTGTATTTAGGTCTATATAGTATTTTTTACTTTTATTTTGTATAATATTGTTGGTCTGAGATGAGTTTAAATGAAGTGACAATGATGATCCATAATGGGGGTGAGGATGGTTCAGTTCGGGCGGTTATTTTAAGAAATCATACTATACCATTTTTCCGATCACATCGTTGTGTTTAAAACTTTAACCAAAATTGATCTTTTTGAACTGTTCTAATCATCTTGCTTTGTCTTTGATATCAGTACAACTTGGTTAATTTTTGGTACTTTATCTTTAAAACGTCCTGTAAGAGTTGCACTGTTATTAGGATGTCTTATTTGTTATGTAAAATAATGTCAAGGTTTTACACATAAAGTATAGATTAAGAGTACCATATGCTCGTTGAGTACTACTTTACTGCAAGAGCTTGTATACATGCAATCAGAAGATTTGATTTATTGGGCTTAGGTTGCAATAATGCAGGTTGTGCACACTTTTTCTTGTGAGGGGTACAATTTGTACACTTACGTAAAATTGTGTCTTGTGAGCATGTTTGACTGGATGCTCTTGTTGAAAGTTAGATTTCCTTCTCTTGGCGCAATCTCTTGGAATTTCTGGATATTGTTTCATGGATAAAAAAAATCAAAATGCGCCAAAAGAAACATGACTCTCTTATTTGAGCATTCTGCTGCATGGTCCCTTGTCTGCAGAAACATGTTTCGATCAGGACTAACATGGACACCTTTAGATTTACTTCTCTTGGCGCAATCTCTTGGAATTTCATTGTTTCATGGATAAAAAAATCAAAATGCGCCAAAAGAAACATGACTCTCTTATTTTAGCATTCTGCTGCAAGGTCCCTTGTCTGGAGAAACATGTTTCGATCAGGACTAACATGGACACCTCTTTCATCTTTCTGCATGCGGTAGATGTATCTTGTAGTTTTCAACTAACTTTTTGGATGAAAATTTCCTGGTGATGCAACTCTTGCTAATGTTACATTGCTATTATGCTTACAGTTTCAGTATTTTGCTGATTTAAGTTTAAGCATGGATCTAGACCCTCGTAGAATGTGATGAAATTTTGATCAATTTGAATCTGTTCGAGAGGGAATATGTGAGATGCATTTCATGCCTAAGGTTTTTGAAAAATCTGCTTCTTCTAATTAAGAAAAAGGAGAGAACTTTCCAAAATGCGATTCACCAGAAGAGGACACTATTTTCATGAAAAAACTCTTAGGGATTTCAATATTGTGGGATATTACTGGTTAAAGAGTGCACAATGTTATTACACGGCACCAGTAAAGGAGAAGCAGAAAGGCAGTGAAAATAAATAAGAGGGAAAAAAGAAAGAAGAAAAGTGGGGAGAAAGAAGAGAAGAATAAAGAGAGTTAAGAAGAACAAGACAAGAGTAAGAGAGAAGAGGGGGAAGACAGAAATGGAGTAGGATTTTACTACCAAATGAATATATTTGTTGTTATTCATCAATTCTCCAAATGAACGACTATTGCTGTGACAGCAAGTTCTCAACTAGTTGGAACTCTCAAAGACTGATAACTCTATATTTAACGGAAGATATAAGACCATTATTTCTTTGATAACCAAGATATAGGACTATATTTTCCATATGTTTCTTTCATTTCCAACTAATGGATAATGATGACAACACTTGGTGAACAATATGCTCATGATCACATCATGTTTACCAAGTGCCTCTTAAGTTTTTTTTATCCTGCAGCATTGACTGCTTGAAGGTCTTAGAAGTACCCTACTCGTGTAAGACTAAGTGCCTCTAATTTCTTAGCCATGCCCAATTGAAAGTGTTTCCCAAATTTATGACTCTAAATAAAGAAAGGGGAAAACCAAATATATAAACTCTATTGCAATACTTTAGTTTTTCGCTGATGCTAATGCAATTGGCACCTTTTGTTTTAACAGGGTAGATTTCTGTTAGCGGCTGTGAGTGGCCGTGTTTTGGCTCGCTCATTCCATTCAGTTCTTTCCATTGGCTATGAAGTGATTAAACAAGCTCTAGGTGGAGGAAATGTTCAAATTCGTGAATCTCAACCTGAAATGACATGGAATCGCATGGAGTACTCTGTGATGTTAGAACATGTACAGGCACATGTTGCCCCAACTGACGTAGATCCAGGGGCTGGACTGCAGTGGCTTCCTAAAATTCGAAGCTCACCGAAAGTGAAGCGCACTGGAGCTTTACTGGAGAGAGTTTTTATGCCTTGTGATATGTATTTCCGCTATACTAGGCATAAAGGTGGAACAGCCGACTTAAAGGTATCCCCTGTTTGTAAAGTTTGTGATTACCTAAATATCTCTATTCGACCAATTTTACCAGTTCTTTGTTACATTATATTTTTCATCCCTTGATTTTTTTTGTTGACTTATGTTCTCATCACTTGATTCTCAATCATGACGAAGTGTTATACTGTTGTCACAGGTGAAGCCTTTGAAGGAGCTTTCATTCAATTCACATAATATAACAGCAACAATGACATCCCGCCAGTTCCAAGTTATGCTAGATGTGTTGACCAATCTTCTATTTGCCCGGCTTCCAAAGTAAGGACTGTTATTATGATCTTTAATCATTACTTTGCTAAACCTATAGTGTTTAACGTGATTTTTGAGAAGTGCAGTCTAATCCCCATTTTGTTCCTCAGAAGCCTCTATTATTGTACTTGGATGTGAGAGTTGCATCTCCATATCTTATCTTATATCTTTGAGAGGATTAATTGAAATTCCTAAATCAGGCCTCGGAAAGTTAGTCTGTCGTATCCGGCAGGTGACGATGAAGATGTTGAAGAGGAGGCTGACGAAGTTGTACCTGATGGTGTTGAAGAGGTAGAACTGGCAAGAGTGAACCTTGAACAGAAGGAAAGAGTGCAGAAGTTGATCCAGGATGATATTAGGAAGTTGTCTCTTTATAATGATACATCTGCCGACAGGAACTCGGTAAAGGAAGACGACCTTTGGATTATTAGTGGTGGAAGGTCCATATTGGTAAGACAAGAACTTTCTGAAGCACTTTAACTTTCTGAAGCACTTTAAGATTGTTTAGATGTGAAGTATGGCATAATTCCTTTTCCTGTTTGACAAGTTGATTCTGAAATGATTGCTCAAGTCTTATCCTATGATATGCACTCTTACTAGTTGTTTCTGTGAGGCACAGTTGCCACTATACTGTGGAATATCATTTAATGCCATGGCCTGTTAAGATGCCATTGGACTTCTGTAAGGAAAGCTAAGTTTTTGAATTTGGCAATAGTTTGAGATCCATGTCCATGGTTAAGTCAAAGATGAAAAATTGAGGTCCTGTGACATGGAATCTATTGGGCATTAGGGCCCATAAGGGGGTCATTAATTGTTCTCCTTTACTGGTTCTCACATCATGTCCTTTTTGTTGGGTCTGGACACTTGTCAATCGGATGATCCAAAGGAAGAGTTGAATACATATTGTTCTAGGCTGATCCCATCTCATTGTTTTCCATATGTCATCAGTGAAAATAGGCAAAATAGGTCACAAATTTTCTTGCAATAATTAGGCAAACGAGGTCACAAATTCTCTTGCAATAATTTAGTCCCATCACTCCGTGATCCTAGCAGATTCCCAAATTTCCGATGTTCTTCCAGTTAAATCAAGACGTTTTACATTTCCCTCTTATCCCGAGCACTATCATTTTTCACAGACTTAAATAAGTAATATGGGAGGCGACTTATGAGCACAATCATGACCCAGTCCAACCATATGCCTTGACTGGTTCAACTTCCAATAAACTACACATGGCCAATGTCTGCGTACAGGCGAAAAAGCTTTATCTGAGTTGAATATCACTAATGATGGATCCTGAAAACCTTCCGATAAATGAAAATACCATACAAGGCCTTGTCATGATCCTCTTGACTTTTCTTATCCATAGTTTTTCCATATATCATAAGCAAATCAGTTTCAATTACCAATTTTTGTGAATACTATGCCATGAGATAAGCTTGCTGCACCTCCGCCATTCAAGTTTCAGGCTGCTTTGAGATTTCTCTTTTCCCTTTGGAGATTGTAAGGCAATTTGTTCCTGTGCACTGTAGTGATGCAAATGTGGTCGTGTAATACGCCCAAGAAATACCTTGATTTCATGGTTTTCTTCACTTGTTTTTTGTCTTACTGTTAAGTTGCCGTCAAGAAGTTATAGCTGAGTGGCACGTGCCTATTATTTTCTTCTCAGTTCTTTGATAATTCTCGTCAATTATTTCCAGGTGAAAAGCGTCTGGATGTAGCCTTTGTTTGCTTTGGAGGGTTGTCTATGTTTTAAATTCCAATCCGTGGCTGTGTCAAGGAATTTCTTGAAATGGTGTATAGAGAACCTCTATTTGAATATGTGTGCCCTTGTTTTCCTTTTGTTTTGGAGATTGCAGTTACCAGTGTAATTTGAAAGTAATTACGAAAAGATGGGAAAGAATTTTGACAGTTTTACTGTCCCGTTTTTGGTGAAATAGAACTCTTGGTGGCGCAAAGGTAAAAGATATTCTTCAAAATGGTTAAGTAGTTATTTATACCCACTTGAACCTAACTTGTTTAAGCCTAAATAAAATTGGGTATGTCTGCTCAGACTCCATGTTCCAAATCCTATACGCCCCAATATACAATCCAACTGCCCATAGATTTTGACGAGCATACCTGCTTCTTATGGTTTGCATGTGGTAACTGGTGTCCTTTGGTAGTGAAGCCTGTGAAGTTCACAGATTTATAAGAGTTATGCTTTGAAATACATACAGTCATTACCGTAATAGGAATGGAAGGTATATAAAGTTGAAAGCTTAAAAATCAACTCTCTGCAGGTGCAAAGACTGAAGAAAGAGCTAGTAAATGCTCAAAAATCTAGAAAAGCGGCATCTGCTTCTCTCAGGGTGGCTCTACAGAAAGCTGCACAACTCCGATTGATGGAGAAAGAAAAGAACAAAAGTCCTTCTTGTGCTATGCGCATCTCTTTGCAAATTAATAAAGTGGTTTGGAGCATGCTCGTGGATGGTAGATCATTTGCTGAAGCTGAGATAAATGACATGGTGAGTCTCTACATTGGCTTTAGTGCTTTTGGTTTCCTGTAGAGAGTTCTGATGATGGTGACACTAGTTGAAGGATAATCATTATCAGTAGGATTATATATCAAACTATCCAGCTGCAATATTCCTGGCATTCTCCCAGGGAACAAGTAACACATCCATGTATTGCTGGCTTGTAGGTCTAGCAATGTTTGGAGTTAGTGCTTTTTGTCTAACATGTCTTATTGTGATCTCATAATGATTCTTATACCACCATAGTTTCTCCAACAAAAAGAAAGAGGAGATGAAAATTAAAGAGGAAAACAAGAATCCGAACTGCTAGCACTCAAAGGTCTACATAATTACACAATTACACTTGAGTAAGCAGCAGCTAAATTTTCATTTATTTTGAGGGGTTAAAAGTTGAAAACAATGAGGTAATATTCCCTACATTGGAGAACTTTTGTTGCAGGGTTTAACCCTCTGAAATTGATCAGCTGTAAATCCATGAATTTTGTCTCTCACTAATTCAGTGTTATCATTCAAAGCCCAAACTTAGGGTTTGCCAGATATTGCGTTGCTGGTTGTTGTTATTTTAGATGGAAACAAGTTCCAATAACCCATAGTGCCAACTTCTTTCTACAGTTTTATCTTGTACAGTGAGTTTAGTAAAGTTCAGTACAGGACACTGACAGTTAAACTTACCGCGTCCTTTTTTATGCAATCCTTAAGGTGTTTAAACAGTTATCTTGCAACCAGAAACTGTATCATTTTTTTAGGAAATGCAAGTATCACGTCAGAGGTGTTTAATAAGTTATCTTGTAGCCAGAAAAAAACTGTTTCGTTGTTTTAGAACTTCTGTTATCCTCCTTAGTGCTCCTACACTTTTTTTTAGACATTAATTCATCACTTTTAAAATTGGAATCACTTGAATCGGAAGGAAGGGAATATAATCTGGTGTTCCATTTTGCAGATATATGATTTTGACCGTGACTACAAAGATGTCGGGGTTGCTAAATTCACAACTAAATACTTTGTTGTGAGAAACTGCTTACCAAATGCCAAGTCTGATATGCTTCTATCTGCATGGAATGCTCCTGCTGAATGGGGAAAGTATGCAAAAATTTCAGTTTTTTTCCTGCTCTGTATGTTGCACATCTACATGTTATATGCTTCCATTTTCTATGTGTTGGTGGGCCATGGTGGAACGAAAAAGGGAAGGCAATATTAGAATTTGCTTCAGCCTATGATTTAGTGGTAGCTGACACATTTTACGGAGTGGGAAAGAAAACTTATGAGAGTGGGGGTAACCATAGACAAATAAGCTTTATCCTTGCAAGAAGACGAGAAAGAAGTACATGCAAGGACTATAAGGTTATCCTGGGAGAAGCAATGACCACCCAAGATCGGTTAGTAGTTTTATATGTAAAGCATAAGATTAGAGTGAGAAAGGTGACGACGTGCAAACGACTGCAGATTAGTTGGTGGGAATTAAGGTGCTAACTAGTTATATTTGGCCTTTAGGTGTTGCAATTTTTCTTGAAACCACAATTTGCTTGATTATCCTGACCCATATAGTTTCACTTTTCATGTTTACAGAAAAGTGATGCTTCGGGTAGATGCTAAGCAGGGGGCTCCAAAAGATGGAAACTATCCTCTTGAACTATTCCAGGTAGTAATGCGTCTTTTGATAAGGATTTTAAGCCTTTTGCTTTTATTTTTATTTTAACAAGGCTAACTTGTCATAGTCTAGAACTTTACACTTCTGAGCAGTGTGTTGGTCATTGCATTATTCACACTGATTACATATCAAACTTTTCTCCTGGCAGTTTAGTGTTGGATTAACCCTTTCTCAAATTTTGGTGTTTCTTAGATAATACTATAACCTGTTTAGATTCCTCTGTTGCATAGGTGGAGATTTACCCCTTAAAGATACATTTGACTGAGACGATGTATAGAATGATGTGGGAGTACTTTTTTCCAGAAGAAGAACAAGACTCCCAGCGCCGGCAGGTGTGTCTAATGTCCATATATCAGAAATACGTTGCTAATAAGTTTTTCCTCAGGTGAAGAATTGACAAGATAATGTTGCTAAATGTTTACAGGAAGTTTGGAAGTTTTCCACTACTGCTGGTTCCAGGCGTACAAGGAAAGGCTCATCAATGCAGGAAGCACCAATGTCAAGTAGCCATCTAACTAAAGATCCTCAGGTCTCTGCCAAATCCAGCACTTCTGCATTACCAGTTACATTGGCAAATCAGTTTTCCTCCTCTGCTGATTCCTCTCAAGTGAGTCTCTGATCCTGGGTTGGTTGTAGGTTGCTTCTTAGGTAGATTGGTGATGAGTGACTTGTAATCCCTTTTGGTGTAAAGTTTATCTAACAGATTGGCAAATTTTTCAGTATTTATGGTTAATCTGATTTTCTTTATCTACATTCTCCCATATTTTTTTTATAAGCATGTATTTCACTTGCCTGAATATTGCAGGGGTCAAAGTTGCAGAACTTAAAAGCTAATATTGTTTGTGGTTCAACCCCTGAGCTAAGACGAACGTCATCCTTTGATAGAACATGGGAAGAAAATGTTGCTGAATCTGTTGCTGATGAACTTATGCTGCAAATGCACTCCTCAAGTGCTGCTTCTTCAACAAATGGGCCCTTTGCTGGTGTTGAGCAGCCAGATGAAGGTAACAGAACCAAATCCAAAGAATCCAAACTAATCAAATCTGGCCGCTCCTCTCATGAAGAAAAAAAGGTGGGCAAGGCGCAGGATGAGAAAAAATCTAGGCCTCGTAGAATGAGAGAGTTTCACAATATCAAGATTAGTCAGGTCAGTCCATTACTCGGGCTAATAACTGATTGTAGTTTCGTCAGTTTTTCTGTTTTGGAACTAATACATGTTTAATATGCATGGGCTAGGTTGAGTTACTTGTCACATATGAAGGATCAAGATTTGCTGTGAGTGATTTAAGATTGCTGATGGATACATTCCATCGTGTTGAATTTACTAGAACCTGGCGGAGGCTATTCTCAAAAGTTAAGAAGCACATCATCTGGGGAGTCCTAAAATCAGTGACAGGAATGCAGGTTAATTCCTTTGAAATTATGTTCATATAAGTTTCATGATCTGTAATTATTCGATATTTCATCACATTAAATATCATTTTCCTTTGCTGTATTAAGATCGGCAGAATCATAAACCACCGTAAGAGTATCCAATACTTCAGTGACCATGTCCTTGTCTACCAATGCAGGGAAAGAAGTTTAAACTACATAATCAAAAGGAAGCTTGTGCTGCTGGTGTCCCCGATATTGATCTTAATCTCAGTGATAGTGATGGTGGTTCAGCTGGAAAATCCGAACAGAATCCTTTATCCTGGGCTAAGCGTCCCGCTGAGGGTGCAGGTGATGGTTTTGTCACCTCTATAAAAGGCCTTTTCAATTCACAGCGTCTGAAGGCCAAGGCGTTTGTGCTTCGGACAATGAGGGGTGAAGCAGAAAATGAGATAACTGGTGACTGGAGTGAAAGTGAGGCAGAGTTCTCTCCTTTTGCCAGACAACTAACCATAACAAAAGCCAAAAAGCTGATTAGACGGCATACAAAGAAGTTCCGTTCAAGAGGACCAAAAGGTTGGTGGAGCTTTTTCCATGTTGAAAGTATCCTGTTCTCTCTTAGAGTCCTATTACTTTCCCTTGAGAAGAACCGATATCGGAAGCCATTCTACGTTCTCTGTTGACCAGTAGAACCCAGCATTAGTAGTTTGTTCATTATGCCCAGAATTTTATGATGTCTAGGTTGCTTAGTCACAATTGATATTACATCTTGGCTTTTGTCCTAGTTTGGGCTAACAGTGTGATTCTTTACTTTTTAAGCAATGCTGATTTTGGATCTGAATTGGGTATCTATTGAAAGTTTGTTACTGACACAGTACCTTTCCAGGTTTATCTTCTCAACAAAGAGAATCACTTCCTTCGTCGCCAAGAGAGACCACCCCATTTGAAAGTGATTCATCAAGTGAATCTTCGCCTTATGAGGATTTCCATGAGTAAATGAGCCTGAAGACATTGAAAGGATGTGTTTTATGGGATCCAAAGTGGACTGGAGCAATCCTTGGTTATATACAACAGTCTGCTAGATATCAATTCCAATTGATTAGGATTTGGTGACATCCCTGTCTCCTACTTGGACAGTAAGAGATGCTCACTTGTTGTCCAAAATAAGGACAGGTGAGAATTGCGAGAACATGCGGAAAGAAGTCTACAATTAATAACATTTCATTGCCTTCCTAGAGCTCTGGACTCATCCTGGAAACCAAGAAAAGGTGAGTCCCTTTTGTTGCAGTCGATTCGTTTCTTCTTTAACCCTGTATTTATTGTATCACCCAACACAAACGACATTAGGACTTGTAAGAGTCCATAAGTTTTGTAACTAAATACCGATCTTTAGCAAGAGAGAAAAGGTTTATAGTTGCTACTATATGTACAGTAGACAGAATAGAATGCATTGTAACCGTGGAGATCAAATGGAAATGAAAGTCCCAACTCTTCAGTCTCATCACTAAAGCAAAGAAATAGTGCATGACTTCTACTCTGCCCTGTGCTTTGCTTCTATTATTAACAGTCTTCTGATGTATTGATTCATGTGGAGTCAAAAGAAAATAATGTTAATACAAGCCGTTAACTATTATTTAAACAAAACACATGTTAAAGACCACACTTGTCAATTGGGAGAAAATGATGAACGCATGTCATGCCTTCACCACCTGCTTCTGTTTCGTTGTAGCTCTTATCTGTATAACAGTTTCTTTATCTGCTTCTTATAGATACTTCTCTTTTTGTTATATATTACAGTTACGGGCAAACAGATTTCGTTTTCTTTGTAATTCTGTGGCCTGATTTTCTTCTATTGTTAAGTTTCTATCCGGTTGAAATTAATGAACTCTGTAAAAGAAAATATTTCTCTCAATTTCTCCACTTGGGTTTTTCATTATTTTTCAATTTTATCATAAAGAGGTCATTAATGAAGGAGCCCAAACTGGAATATTAATCACCTCTGTAAAAGAAAATATTTCTGTGTATATACTGATACAGGGAAATCTCACGAGTGGGCTCTGGGTATCTCTCTCTCTCCCTCTCTATATCATTCTTTTGAATAGGTATATGGATCTTGAATTGTTGATTACATAATAAAGCTACCACACCATATAAGCTCCCTTTTAAAAAGGATAAATCAGTAGACCAATTCCTTGCATCACCTAAAAAACAAAACATAATTATAACTATAAGACGAATTATGTAAAATAGCACGTTTTCAATTGATGCAACATTGTTGAATTGAAAAATATTTATCCAATTGCCGAAATGCCCGTCTATTTTACTCTTATCAATTAAATACTTGCGCTGTAATATTTTATTATACCAAGCTAGAGGATGAATATAAAAGCAACATTGTTGAATTGAAAAATATTTATCCAATTGCCGAAATGCCCGTCTATTTTACTCTTATCAATTAAATACTTGCGCTGTAATATTTTATTATACCAAGCTAGAGGATGAATATAAAAGCAAGTTAATTAGGAATTTAATTTAAGATAGAACCTCAAGGTGAATTGAAGAGATAAAAAGGGCATCTAAGTGCAAGATGGGGATCAACTCCTTAATGGATAGCTCACTAAAGTAACTTTTGAATCTTTTTGTGATAATACATGCATGAAATTCAACATTGGTAATTGAACATTTAATCAATTGATATAACTATACAAAATTCAGCATTAATATTAAATAGTTTTGACTGCCTTCTTCCTATCTCATTTGAGTGACTTTATTGTCCCAAAAGAAAAAGTGTTTATTTTCATAAATTTGATGATTTAACTCAAATAACCCTTGGTTGTTATATATAACATTCCAATTGATTAGTATTTGCTGAACACCTGCTTAGACACTGCGAGAGATGCCTGCAAGTTGTTCCAGAATAAGAAAAGGCAAGAACTGGAAAAGCATTCTCATCCACAAACAAGTCGGAAAATCAAAGACACCTTATCAGTATAAGCAAGCTGTTAAAAGTATACACACAGTAAAACCATCATATATACAACAAAAAAGGTGTAGAATTCGACTAGCTCGCTATGTACAGGATGCGATCAATCACACTTCGTATGGGTTGGTTAGGCACCAATAATCTTTACTTCTCATTTACAGGCATCAAAGCTTACTGTCGCATCAACAACAGCCATTCCAAATTTGAAGAGGGACAGCTTGAAATAGCAGTGTCTCTCCGGAATCAATCGGGTATGTTACAACAATTTACAGGCAGTCAACCTGTGCAGGGTATAAAATGTTAGCTAGCCAAAGGTACTCTAGTCAGCTAACGGTGTCTTTAAGGATCAAAACTTACTAATCAAATTTTGTAGGAATGTCGAGCTCCGTTTTGGAAGCATTTCCAAAATCAACTATAGTTTTCTGCAGACATTTTGCAGATGTAAAGTCATCTTTTGGACTAAAGAGAATCAAATAGTTTCTCATGAATAATATTAAGGAGAAGAGTATAAATAAAACAGTGCAATAGTGAAAAATCTCACTTGCTCAGAACTAATGATACCTACAGGTATCTCATTTGCAAGATTGCTACCAGAGCCGAATAGATTCTTAACCAAAACAGTAAAAGTACCGTAAGGTAAAAAATTAAAAAAATAAACTTCCTATTGCAATTCAAATATTCATGCTGGGATCCTCAGTTTCAATAGAGACCATTTGGACTGGAAGGATAGAGATTTAAACCAAATGGTGATAACTTCAAATCAGTTGGACAATTTGGTGAAAACATACAAGAACAATGAAAATATCAGTGCTAAAATGTCCTGATTTTATTGCATTTGGCTCAACGGAATTAGAACGAAACAAACTTGTTAAGTTCTTGTTAGTGCACAGTTTTCATTCTTTCTCGTTCACCCTGTCATTTAACCATTATATGTTAGTTTTACTTCATTTCATGTGAAATACAATATAACCTATGAGGAAGCATTTGATCTTTGCTATTGACAAGTGTGGTACACTATAACATATGAGGAAATATTTAATCATAGATACAGAGTCCTACAAAATCAAAGCATACCTTTTCCACATCAGCACTATGATCAAGAGATCCTTCAGCAGATGCCTTAACGGGGTTGTCAGGAGTTCCCTGCATGCAACATAAGATGCCTGAGAGATGATTAAGGTCATATTTGGTGGAGTATTGTGTTACGAAGTGCTTCCATATATGTTCATCCTGGCAATTGAAGAAGTTTCCACCTTCAAAAATGGATGTGTGACATCCATGGATGTCTTCCCCGGTGGACAATGCAAAACTTTGATCTTCTCATTATCACGAACACTAAGATGGATGAGTAAGTTGAAAATTTTTAGGAGGTCCTTTTTGGTGAAGTAGAAATAGAATGTATAAAGCCGAATAACAAGATAATATAAAGCATAGAGGGTTAAGTTCTTTAGACCACTAACATATTTCTCATTCCTGCTGATGAAACATACCAGTTCATTTGGTTCAACAGAAATTTTCCTCGCTGCCTTGCTTAGATCTCTCAATGTTCCCTATACATTCAACGACACGGGTCCATTAAAAGCTTTAAAGAATATTAAGTCCAAGAAAATAGAATGTATAAATATTGGTTAAAAGAAATAGAATGTACAAATCAGCTGACATGATTTAGGAAAGACAAATCTATTTGGAGATTGCTGCAACTTCAGAGAGAAAACAATTAAAACACCAAGAGGAGTATCAAGAAGAGGCGGAGAGGGAGAAAGAAGAATAGAATACAGAATGCCGTGTCACGTGAAGAACCAAAGGATCATGAAACTTCATGACAACTAAAACACTGAAAAAGAAAAGGTTGTCTTGCATACCTTGTTTGCCCACTTAAGTCCACATGCATTGCAGAGTGTTCTTGGTCCATCTGGCCCACGACGCATCGCTGGCGTACAATTTTCACTCACCCCACAATGGTGACACTTTCCAAGACTAGTAATCCAAAAAAGAGATCAAGCAGGAAAAAAGATTGGTCTTTAGCAGTTAGCAGTTGCAGTTACTAGAGGTTGAAAGCACTAAAAATGAGAAAAAAATGTAAACTCACACAGTGCCAGATTGCTGTGTGCCATCTCCTTCAAGGCTACTCTTCGCTGAATCACAGCTAGAAGATCCAGAACTTGATTTCAAAGATGCAAATTGACCATTCTTCCTATGCATCCTAATATACATTGTCAAGTAAGTTCATTACTCAAAACCTACATATCCATATCTGAAATTGCCTCGAGTTAAATTAGAAAATAAAGTTGCTCCAAATTTTGCCAGAAGTTTTTCCTCCACAAAAAAAGAAAGAAAAAAAGCAAATTGCCAGAAGTTCTTTTTTTGGTGATAAGAAAATAGACGCATAGTCCTTCAGAACATGATTAAATCGAAATCAGACTCTGGTTTTCTCTTAGACATACAGTTTCAGGATAAGTTCTTGAAATCCTACTTTTACAAAACAAACCGACCAAGTCCATATTTCTTCTTTTACGAAAACTAATAACCGGTTCCAATCAAAATTAGTGTCCATTTCATTTTCATTTTGAATGAATACTACCATCTAATATAAGCAAAATCCTTGCATGAAAAACCAATGAAACAGGAAGGATCCTTAACGTAAGAGAAAAGATCAGCATTTAGATGATGACATGACATTAAACCAAAAATGAAACAAGGCAAATCATTTTACCTTTGAGCAACCTCTTTCCTGACACTATATCTAATTTTCTTGTCAAAACATCTCTCCTTTCGCTTCTCACGGAACCTAACCAAGGAGGCAAATCTTCTCGAAGGATTAGCTTGCTTTGGCAAATCCTCAACCTAAAAATAATACTGGTCATCAAGAGTATTATCAAACTATGTAGTGCGAGTTACAGCATTAGTATAGAATACCTTCTTGTCGAATGGAAGTTCAACAGTGGGCACAGCAGTAGGAATGTCACATCCCCCCAATAGTAAGAGCACTGCTTGCACCTGTTTTTTACCAAAGGATAAACCAGAGTCAATTTCCAGAGTTTTGCATATCATATTGCAACAACACACATGATTGACAACAACAGTAACAACTCTGTCCAAATACAGAAAAAGAACGGCATCATATTTCACTAAACATGCTTCCTGGATGAGAAGCACCATTATAAAAATGAAAACTAAGATTTCGCGGTTATTTCTGATTTATTCTACAGAATCTGAGAAGGTGAGTAAAGGTGTATCACAGGAAGCAGCTGTTTATAACTTTATATAGCGGGAAAGAAGGTGCATCGACACAGAAAATTTCCAACTATATTCTCAAGAAATCTTTTTGGAGTAATACCTAGTAAATGGGCACAGTAGAAGGAAATTCTCAGCCAAGTTACTATATCCAAATTGATTCTAGGATGTAGAGTGTAGAGCTAGCTAGATGCCATTTCTATAAATGATGCCATTCCTTAGTTATACGGTCAAGGGCCAACGGACTATGAGGATGGAAAACTAGTCACTTTCAAGAGACAGACTGAACAAAGAAGACTCTTGCAGCAGAGAATCAGAACTGAAAGAGCAAAAATGACCAAGTAACAATTAACTCAGATGCCTCATGTGCCTTAATCTATCAGAAAAGCCTCTCTACTTCTCCGGAGGTAGTGGTATGGACTGCGTACATTTTACCCTCCCCAGACCCCATTATGTGGGAATACACGGTGTTTGTTGTTGTTGTTGTTGCCTCAAGTGCCTTAAAAAAACAATGCAAGAATAAAGTAGAGAATTAAGGACAAGATATGCTCTTAAAGGAAACAAGACATAAATGTGTCCTGAAGGGGCTGGCTGATGTTGAGGCATACAAGTCACAAGATCCAAGGTTTGAATCCAAGATAAGACACTTCAAGCAAAAGTTGTGCTCATGGAATGTAATAACCTGTTTCGTGATTAGTCAAGGTAGGTACGTGCAAGTCAGACACCAAAATCATCCAAAAATATTAAATCAGACATACAGATCAAAAAAATTGTCTCAAATCATTCTTCAATCTGACTTCAATAAAATGCAGTACCACAACAATCACAACATTCATTGAGCACAAAATATATTCCCTCCGTTCAATTTGTTTGTATTATTTTCCTTTTTCTTCTATTTCAAAAAGAAAGTTTTCTTTTTGACATCTCTTTATTTTACTTTCCATAGGACATGTTTAACACCTCGAGATCAAAGGACATTTTAGTTCATATCTTTTGATTTAAGACCATAAAATTCAAAAGCTTCTCTATCTTTTTAAATTACATGTCAAGGCAGAACTATACAAACAAATCGCAACAAATTATAACGGAGGGAGTATAAAATTATCATCATGCCAGTAGCTAAGAGTATATTACATTTGCACACAACAATGTATTGTACACCCTCCATTTACTTTTATATCACATTTGTTTCACAAGAGTCAATTTTACTAATCTTCGAAACTAAATTAAATTAGATTAATTTAGTAAAAAGGGCAGCCCGGTGAAGCTCCGCTATGCGCAAGGTCCGGGGAAGAAGGACCCCACCACAAGGGTGTATTATTGTACGCAGCCTTACCTTTCATTTCTGTCAGAGACTGTTTTCAAGGCTTAGACCCGTGACCTACTGGTCACATGACAACAACTTTACCATTTACTCCAAGGCTCCCCTTTAAAATTAGATTAATTTAGTATTTTAAATTTAGATATTCAAATTGTATACGAATTATACTATAGTATAAGTTGTAATCCTTGTCATATTAATACGATGAAAAAATTACATCTTTTGTGTTTGACTCTCGCAAATGAACGAAGAGTAGATACAAATAGAAAATAGAAAAAGCAATTAAATAAGTATCTTTCTAGAAATAGAAAAAATACTATTACCTTATCAGGAGTAACAGCAGGGAAAACATAGACTTCACCTTCAAAAGCAAGAGTAAGCTCACTACTTCTACAAACTTGCACAACTCCTCCTCCTCCTCCTCCTCCTCTTCCTCCATATTGACGCTGATTCAATACCTTCATACTTACATCCTCCGCTTCATCCATAGTCTCTTCATCTCCATCATCCTCATACGCGCCACCGTCTTCATCATCATCCTCCGACTGCAGCGGCGCGTGCATGTGATCCTCGTATGGACGCGCTTGCAGTGGCCGTGGATTTTCCGGTATCATGATACTCTTATCTATATCTATATATATATAGGAAAGGCAGCCGGCGCATAAAGCTTCCGCTAAGAGCGAGATTTGGAGAGTTTATTATATGCAACCATACCTTAATCTTTATCTATACATACATGCCATTAAATCGAAAATTTAATGCTTCAAAAAATCACGATGAATTTCTCTTTTCGTTGGAATTTCATGATAGCAGAGGATTTTTGTGATCAGGTGCTTTTAGCTAAAAACACCCTCAAAATGGTAAAATTTACAGATTCTGCCCTTGGTGTTTAATTTCCGTCAAATTATTTGGCACAAGGAGAGTTTTGGAGTAATCAGAAGATTATGGAAAGTCTTTATAATATATTATATATTAAATATTTTTTTTGTTTAAAAAAGAATGATCTAGTTTAACGTGACACAAAGAAGACTTTTAAACTTTTAAATCTTGTGGTTTAAATTAAAATTGTGTCAAATATACCAAAATATTCTTTAATCTTATGTTCCTAAACATGATATGTGTAAAGTTAAAATTAAAGTATTGCTAAAAAGGAAAAGGGATCATTCTTTTCTAAACGGACTAAAAAGGAAAGTAGGTGATTCTTTTTTAAACGAAGGGAATATTAAAAAAATGAAAATCTTAGAAATGTTGTTTAAACTTTTTACCCTTCATTAAAAGTATTTTTATTTAGAAAAAATCATCTTTTCACTATTTTTTCCTAATATTTAAGAATTAAAAACTAATTAAGTATATTTATGCTAAAACTGTTTCTTATAAGAAGTCATCAGAATTTCAATATTTTTTTTTTAATTTAAGAGTTGAAAATTAATTAAATATATTTATGGTAAAAAAGTTTTCTTGTAACAAGTCAACAAAATTAATGACAATAGATATTTTTTCTATTAGTTTAAGAATTTTAAATTAACTAAATTTGATTTTAAGAAAATTTGAAAAATCTAGAAATAAATTTAAAACTATTAGAATAAGAAAATTCAAGAAGTGTCGGATTTTTAAAAGTTTAAAGTACGTAATAAGAATATAATAAATGATTTTGTAAATATTTGACTTTAAAAATAAGAAAAAGATTTAAATATAAAAGAAAAGAAAAATAATTGTAACACATATATGGTTCAAATTTATGCGTCTCTCTTAGCCTGTGACAACAATGGAAAGAGGTACTATATGACAAACGCAAAAATAAGGATTCATCAACCATTTGAAACTAAAAGGTGAAAAGATAATTTTGTCTATTGCGGA
>NW_025886491.1:0-1598 GCF_002878395.1 Capsicum annuum
ATTATGTCTTCAACAGTATGATCATTAAGCTAATCGCTTCACAACCCCAGGGATGTAAGTATGCATGAAGTAATCCTCCCAATTTATATTGTATCACTGATCAAATAACTAATATATGAAGCTTATATTAAAGCATGCAATAGTTTCATTTCGAAGCTTGTTTAAACTGTTAGAAAAAAATAATTTAATTTACGTAATTATGTCTTCAACAGTATGATCGTTAAGCTACTCGCTTCACACCCCTAGGGATGTGAGTATGCATGAAGTAATCCTCCCAATTTATATTGTATCACAGATCAAATAACCAATACATGAAACTTATATTAAAGCGCGCAATAGTTTCATCGCGAAACTTATTTAAACTATTAGGAAAAAATAATTTAATTTACATAATTATATCTTCAACAGTATGATCGTTAAGCTAATCGCTTCACAACCGAGGGATGTGAGTATGCAATAAGTAATCCTCCCAATTGATACAACTTGGATTAAAGTTGAGCACATCATCCATCTTGTATTCTTTCATTGTCATTCTCAATCTTTCAGTATTACAATCATCAAATCTGAATAAAACATAAAATCAAGAAATAATATATGTTAACCAAATAATGCTTAATTTAAAAAATATAAATCAAGGTAAGTCATTTTTACACTATCAGGTAACCTATAGTATATGTTATAGTAGGTATTCTGGTTGTGTTATTTTCAAAATTACAACTCATATATTCTAAAGGGCTTAGTTATCTGTAGATATTCTTTGGATGATCAGAAACGATATGGGATAGAAGTACGTAAGTAATATTAACCATCAATGTAAATCTTTATCTGTGAATAGCAGGTAATATATCTTATTTTCAAGATTATCCTAAATTTGAAGGAGGCTAGCTGATGTGCAGATATCCTTTGATGACCTGATAGTAAGGGTGTCAAACGGGCCGGGCCAGCCCGGCCCACTTAGTCAACCTAACTCAGTTTGACCCGGCCCGGTCAGCCCACGAACTATAGGGTACCGGGTTCCGGGCCGGTTTATTTTTGGTTTTGGGCTCGGTTAGTCTGGCCCGGACCAAGCCCGGTCCAGGCCCGCGGTTAACCGGCCCGAAATCGGCCCAGTTAATTTTTTTTTTTAAAAAAAAAAAATTAACAAACGGACTAATTTACTATAAAGTATTATTAATTTATTATATTAAGTAGCATATGTTTTATTTAAAGAAATACATATAAAATATATATATGTGTACGTATATATTGAATGGTATGTGTATATATGTGTGTATATTTTCTAAAGTAGTATATATTTAACTTATACATGTGTATATGTTTTATAAATTAGTATATAATTATATATTTAGTGTGTGTATATATTGCAGTATATGTTTAATTTAAAGTTGTACATATTGAATGGTACGTATATATATGTATATATCTTCTATAGACGTATATATTTAACTTATACATGTGTATATATTTTATAAATTAGTATATAACTATATATTTAGTTTGTGTATATATTGTAGTATATTTTATTTAAAGTAGTACGTATATATTGAATGGTACGTATGTATGTGTGTATATTTTCTAAAGTAGTATATATTTAATGT
>NW_025886492.1:0-9253 GCF_002878395.1 Capsicum annuum
ATAGACTTACACCTTTATTAGTGCATCGACTGATATCCTGATTATGCGTAGACTACAGTGATCTATGTACACATCAATAGACCGTCACGTGGAGGTAGTTAAAAAATAAATAATTAAATTAAAAAAAAAATAGATAATAGTAACATGTTTTGGGGCTGGTGGAAGAAAATAATTAAACATAATATGATTTAAATGGATAATCACATATTTTTGGGCCGGCGGAAGAAAATAATTGCATTAAAAATGATTTAAATAGATGATCTTGGACTGGTGATGACACTTAATAGACCGTCGTAGATTATGAACTATGTCATCCATCGATCAGTTAGTATATCATAGACTTACACGTTTATTATCGCATCGACTGATATCATGATTAGGCGTAGACCACGATGATCTATGCATAAGGTTATAGACCATCACTTGGATATAGTTAAAAAATGATTAAATAAATTATAAATAAATGTGGAGTGGATTTCTACACATGTAAAGGAGTGTAAACAAGTCACATAATCATATTAGAGCTTAAACAAATTAGGGAGGGTGAATTAAGAAGTGTGTGGATGGATAGTGGTTGAATGCTCAATATCGTAATAGTAATGTTTAAACAAAGCATAAGTATGTATATAGGATATGTATTGTATTTGATGCCTACACATTCCATATATTTCTTTCATCACCACCCCTAAATCAAAAGAGTGTGTGCAATTGATAGTGGTAAAATATTTATCATCCTCAATACATACTTGTGGTTTGAGAAACATTACTCTTACGATATTGAGCATTCAACCACTACCCATCCACACACTTCTTAATTCACCCTCCCTAATTTGTCTAAGCTCTAATATGATTATATGACTTGTTTACACTCCTTCACATGTGTAGAGAATCCACACCACATTTATTTATAATTTATTTAATCATTTTTTAACTACATTCAAGTGATAGTCTATAACCTTGTACATAGATCATCGTGGTCTACGCCTAATCATGATATCTGTCGATTCGATAATAAACGTGTAAGTCTACGATAGACTATACTGATAGATGGATGACATAGTTCATGATCTACGACGGTCTATTAAGTGTCATCACCAGTCCAAGATCATCAATTTAAATCATTTTTAATTAAATTATTTTCTTCCACCAGCCACAAAATATGTGATTATCCATTTAAATCATATTATATTTAATTATTTTCTTCCACCAGCCCAAAATACATGTTACTATTTTTTTTTTAATTTAATAATTGTCTTTCATAATTCCCAAAATGTATGATTATCTATTTAAATCATTTTTAATTTAATTATTTTCTTCCACCAGCCACATAACATGTGATAATCTGTTTAAATCTTTTAAAATTAAATTATTTTTTGAAAATCTGTTATTATTTGTTTTAATTTATCCGATGATCCATCGATTCATGTTGTGTACGATAGACTAATATGTACAGTCGACGAAATACTTTGTATAAAATCTAAATATTAGATTTTACTCTTCAGAAAATTAGTCAAGCCACAATACTGTAACTTGAAAAGGCAGACAGATTTGATTTGACTTTTCAAATAAGAGATCAGAACAAACATGACAAACACACAATGTTAAAAGAAACTGAAACATAGGTGTATTAAAATTGTTCATTGCATTACATAATAAAACATAGTTGTATTAAAATCTTTTAAAACTGAAGCTTTCTTCTAATAAGATCCTACAAAGAAAGCTTCTTCAGCAATGAACAAATAAAAAAAAACTTAAAAACATATACTAAAATAAAACAAGTAAACTAAATTATGGGGATGGTGTGTGTATGTGTGTGTGTGGGGGGGGGGGGGGGATGTAGTCAGGGCCTTCCATTCCGAGCCTTTCCAGAATTACCCTCAAGAAACGAGCAATTCGATGGAGCTCCCGCTCCAAGTAGATGCGGTTTTGACCCAGCCCATAGAAAAGCCGATCGAAATCATTTCTTAGGAGGAGAAGATCGTAGTGCCTCGGAGGAACACGTCTGATGGGGCGCAGGGGTATCCTTCTTGAAGGTATTTTTTTGATTTGGGTAAAGAAGAAGAATAAGAGAAGATTTATGATATTTTCGGTTTAGGAAAAACTGAAGAGTTGCGTAGAAAGAGGTCCTGTACTTATAGACCAGTAAATTATGTCCGTTCATATATCCACCCAATGGTAGGTCGACGTGTTTGACAAGAGAAAACATTTCGTATGCGTATACTAGCTGTTTTTCCTCGTGAAGAGACGTTTTGTGCAACTTTTTAATAAATGGGAACGAGAAACAAGGAAAATAATGATTCATTGCATCGATTGGAGAGATAATCCGGGAAAATGACCAACATAACGTGTTAGATTAGCAATAATATAATCAATACATAATATTTTTGTAGACCATATATTATATATACCGTAAACTATAGATAGTCTATCGTAGACAAAGCTTTAGGTCGATAACAACTGAACGTTAAAATCTACAGAAATGCACATTCATCCCCCAAAACAGTAACTTTACAACTAAAGTTAAAAAAAAGCCTATTTATGATTTGATGCCCATTCTACATGTGGTTCTTTTGTGTCCGGATTTCTTGCATATTGAACACCTATTCCTCCTTTTGGACTTGAATGTCTCACCGAAGCCCTTAGTGCGTTTGAATTTCTTCCTTCCGAGTTTGGGATCGTATGGGGGTGGAGAAATTTTGGTGTCTATCAATTCTTGTGGCACAGTCCATTCAGCCTCTGAAGGGGTCACGTTAATTGCTTCCGAGTATACGAGGAGGTAACTTTCAGCTTTATAAGTTGGTGAAGAGTAGTCGTAGATGGAGTTACCATAATCTTTGCCATCGCCGTACTTTTCTCGCAAAGCTGTCATCACGTGTTTGCACGCTATTTTCACCAAGTCAAATTTTTGACAAGAACAGCTCCTCTCCAAGAGATTGACCTTGGTAGTAACGCCGTTACCGAACATCGTATACTCGTCGAGAACCCTGTTTGGATTACCCACATTCAAGGAATCGCTCGCACTCTTATTATCCCTTAGGATCCTTTCCGCAGAAGGCATAAATATGTTCTCTTTACCACCGACAAATGCATGCCGCTCCCTAAAATTTTCACCAAAATTTTTAGCAATTGAATTGAATATGTACTACACGGGGTACTCCCGTTCATCCATCAAAATCAAGTTGAGAGACTCGGCAATGTTTGTGATCATCACGTCGTACCTATTGCCCGAAAAGTATGCTCTACTCCATTTTTCAAAACCAAGCATATTTTCAAAGACATGAGCTGCCTCGAGGCATTTACTCTTCAATTCCACAAAATTATCGCTAAGCTCATCAAAGGAATAAGCCTTTACCGCGGCATAGAATAGATAAAGATGTTATCCGCAGTGTTGATTTACGCGAAGATTTTCAGCAAGGTGCCTCATGCAAAGTTCGTGACGTGCATGAATGTATACACGGGAAGAGGCATTGGCGATGCTAATGTGCCTGTCGGAGATGACGCATAGATCTGGTTCATCTTCTATGATAGACTTCAGCTTCTGGAAGAAGAAGGTCCAATAAGCATCGTTCTCTTTATCGACGACACAAAAGACAATTAGAAATATATGATTTTCGGTGTCCTGTGCAACGACGCTCAGCAGAACGCCCCCGTACTTGCCATACAAATGTGTGCCATCGACGACAATTACCTTTCTCATGTGGGCATATCCTCGTATGTAAGCTCTGAATGCTAAAAAGTAGTAAATGAACGATCCATCCATCCGATTTACCATGATAGACTAAGAAGATCCGGGATTCAATAACTCCACCATGTGGGAAAAAGCCGGCAAGTAAGCATATCTGTGCTCCGGTATCCCACGAATGATGTTCTTCGCAATTACACTTTCTTCCAACACATCCAATAGCTTGCGTTGCGTTGCAACTCCTTAAATACAATTTCTTGAATTTCTCTTATGCTTGGACCCTTACCATCCCAAAAATGATTTATGCATACTGAAGCAATCAATTCGGATGAGACTTTTTTGTGCCTGCGGGTGGCATTTTCAACGCCGAACGTGTGCATCCCGGCATACTTGTATATGCAAAATCTGTCCGAGGTGTCGTAATTTTTTGCCCGCAACAGCCAGCCACAACCACGAGATAAACATTGCACCTTCATCAATTTCGTGCAGCTTTTCTCCATATAATAATCAAAAGACTGCCTCATCGCTGCTACGTCTAGTTGCATTTTCAGCTCTTTTTTATCGGTGAATGTTTGACCACAACAGAAATTGGTTTCGTTGGTAAAGGAGTGTCCTGCTTGTGATTCCATTTCACGGTATTCTTCGTCATCTTGCGAGTCCGATGAAAAGTCTTCCATATGCATAGAATAATCTTCCATATTAATTGTATCATCGACATCATTCTCGTAATCATTCAAATCATCGCCGATCAAATCATCGTCCACTGTCGGGTGCCACAGTGGGGGTGTTGAAGAATTCAGCAGTCCTTCAAAGGACCTCTCAACCACATTTATCCTCAAAATTGGCCAAAAGCCATCTGCATCAGCATTCATTATGTACGTCAGCACACGTACATCGCTATTTATGATAGTAGGATTCACCTTTTCCCTCGAATACATTACATAACTAATCACCACGTCGCTCGGCGCGCAATCTAGATCCTTGCTCTGCATTACGTTTGCAATAAATTCGTCGTACGAACTGTTGCGTCGAACAGGAATGAGAATTGTCACCTTGTTAAATGATCTCCATTTCCAATATTTTGAAGTATCCACCCATTCTCCCATGAAATCACTAGAAACCAGAACAACTTCTGCAATAGACATCCTAGAATTAAGCTTCGGTCGATGGTAGATTATACATATGGTCTATGTCGAGTTGTATGCACGGTCGATGACTGGCGAGGATGGGTCGATGATTACGCAGATTTCCGTACAAATACTTGAAATTGCAAATATTGCTTTTAATCAATGATTGTTGGATTTATGGAATAAAGAAATGAATTTGGAGTCGCCTGAGCTGCTGTAATGCACTTTCTAAAGTGGTTTTGAGTAATGTGAGTGATTTAAAGCTTTTTAACAATGGTGGAAAGTGTGTTTGAGAAGATAGGAAACAAATGGGGTAACAATGGATGCAATGGACAAGCTTATGATGTTTGTGGACTAATTTACAGCTGATCACCAGAAAATAACGCCGAAAAAGTGGCCGGAATCGGAGCTTTTTGGTGAAAAAAATAACCACTTTCTATTTTTAGCTTTTGAAATTATTTTTTTAATATTTTTGGAAACCTAGATATTATTTTTATATATATAGTGATGGATAATGGAGTGAGTTAGAGTGTATTATTAGAAACTTGTGGATGAATTTATTAAGTTGGAAGTATTGGGTTAAAGTAAATTATTATAAAGGTTGGGGATGAAATTATAAGTTGGAAAAGTTGGTGGTGAAGTGGAATTAAGTGGGTGTTTGACAAAGAATTTAAAACTTGTGGGTATTTGATAAAATAGTTTGGATAAAGAGGTTTTTTGGCATAAAGGCCCGAGAGACTGTTTGATCCTCGGCTCAGTGTACACAGTCTGTTTCACTGTCTTAGAGGTGAGGTAGAGAGACTGTTTGATCCTCGGCTCAAGACAAAAAATATTTAGAAAAGATGTAATAGAGGTACAAGAAACAATATGGAATAACACAACAACAGATAGTAACAGAACCATATTGCCACAAAATAATACTATAATCGATCGACGAGAAACAATATATAACAATAAAAATTCAAGAACAAGAAACTACAAGTGTAACACTACGACTACTAGTAAGGACCTCAGTTGCTCGAACTCTCCAAAAATGTTGTTGCACCCGTGTCGATCCTTCAAAAACTCACTATTTTTGAAGTATCCGCCATACACCAATGGACATTTTTGAAGAATCCGAGATACATAGATAAAGACAACAGTCCTACCTACTAGCATTGAATTTTATCAGATTTAAAATATGACTTTATAAGACGAGTCTAATCCATCTTCAAATTCTAAGGTTTACTAGGATCTTTTGAAGGTCACTTTACCTAAATTCTAACCCACGACTCTAAAAAGTGATACATGTCACCATGAGGTCTCATGTTCAATTTCCAACAGAGACAAACACTAGGTGATTTCTTTTCATTTGTTCTAGCCTTGGTGGACAAAATTATCCAATACCCGTTGCTAGTGGGAGGTGACAGATATCTCATGGATTTAGGCGAGGTGCGCGCACGATTATCATAAAAAAAAGGAGATACATATTGATATTTTAGGCGATCAAATACATCACAACGAGGTTCATTGACCATATATCATCTTATGTTCTAGAAATACACTATACCAATCATCCTCAAAAATCACGTTGCTTATTTAGGAGAAATATTACTAACGATCCTCGAATCATCAAAATATTTAAGAGAAATAAAAAATCAAGGGTTAAATGGAGTTATACTCACAAATATTCATTAATATAATATTCATTCTTGTCATATTTTATTTAAGACTGCAACCAGTTTTTATGGCTTCGAAATTTGTTGCAAACACAGCCTCTTAAGAATGAGATCACTTTCATGTCGTTTCTTGTCTTTGCCTCCTCAAAACCCTCGTTAACTAGTTGCTGCAAGCCTCTTTGAGGCCAAGGAGAAAAAAGGAGGGAGGGGAGAAACGTGATTTCTATTAGTTTATATATTACGAGATTACTTAAAATATTATAAGTCGCAAAAATTAATAATTTATAATATTTAAAGAACAGATTAATAAGTCACGGTAAAACTTTTTTTCGTCTAATTCTTAAAATTTAACCTATGTCATATAAATTAAGAGAATCTCGCAAAATATCTCAATCCCATAAAATATTCTTATCTTTTCCATTCCGGGGACAAAAAAAGTCATAGTATAATCTAGGCAATAAGGACAATATATAGGTGATGGAGTAGAAGTAGTTTCATAAATCAAATAAATAAAGTTTTGACCACATTAACAAGAAAAAGGAAAAGGAGATGGTTCAAAAGGCAGTTGGAGATGGACAACACAGCAATTATATACTCTCTGTGTGTGTGTGAAAGTTAAAGCAATGGTCAAATGGATTGAATAATGTTGTTTCATCAGTGTTATCTCATGTCAAATAACTCCTTTTCCAAGACCAATATTTTTCTGATTCCAGAGAGTTAGAGAGAGTAAATACTTCTTCCCCTATATACCCCTTTTGTCGACTGATACGTCCCACTCATCATGCCCATATAAACTCCCCCCCCACCCCACCCCCCCCCCCAACACACACACACAAAAAAATATAAAAATAAAAATTCACAACCTTTGTAACAACTACTGTTCATATTTTGTGATAATTTGTTCATTGTATAATAGCTCGTAAATCACACAGGAGATATAAACTGCACTAGACAAGCTCGCTCAACGAGCTCATTGTTGAGCAATAGATGAATCGTTGGATTCGATCCTGGCCTCCCACGTGGAAGAGCCACCTCCCAACCGCTCAAGTCATTAATTATAAGAAGAGAAAGAAGAAAATTGTGTCACATACCACAGAATAACCGAGTCCATAATATAATTTCACTATTTTTGCTCATATTGATCAAATAGTATGTGAAAATGATCTCTTGTGACACTTATAAATTAGTTAAATAAAAGAAAATAATATTTTCAATTTTTTTGTGTGTAAAATGAAGAATTTTAATAAAAATAATTAAATTAAAAATAAATCAGTAAAAGGCTACCAAATCAAATTTCTCTAAATAGTACTATGATGCTATCTATTAAACTAGAAGTTGACTAGAGGATTTAGTGGAACCAAAATCCAAAATATGTAAATTCAACTTTGATTTAATATGGCAAAACACACCCATCCCCATTCGCTTTTCTTATTTATTGCATAAGAACAAAAATCCCATCGATCTCCACACAGTATTTTGAATTATTTTTAGTGAAAATTATAGATTCGTCACTGCTTTTATAGATCAACAAATTGTTAAAGATCATAACAATGTCACGATTAGTTTTTTCAGATGGACATTCAATTTAGTCAATATCTCAAAGGTTGCCTTTCCTTTTAATCTATTTTTTCTAATCAAAGAAAAAATATTTTGGGATAATAAATAGATCGAAGGATAGAAAAACATTTAAACTATTTTTTTTTTAGTGTCATACATGCACTATTAAGCTACAATTTTGTCATGATTTTAAAAAATATTAATTTTTACTATCTATTAGCTAATAGAGCCATTATATGCTGCGTGGATAAAAAATTTTATGGTCAAACAAGTCTAAAAGTGTTTGTGGACAAATGTTTAGTCTAGTCAACATCTAGGTGTATTTTGTAAATCATTATATAGAGTGATAGTTGAGGTAGAAAACTCGTACTGTCAATAGTTCAGATATGATTTTGTTTTTTAAAAAAAAACAGGAGATAATTTAGGTGGATTTTTAACCCTTCACTCTAATAAATATTAGCATAACATACTCATGCGGATCTAGGGGCAGGAGAATTTTCACTGAAATCCCCTTAGTTAAAAATTATACTTTGTATATATGAATTTTTTTTTTTATGTACATATAGATTTTGAATCTCTTATACAAGAAAAGAGGTCGGTTCAGTGATTTAATGAATTTAAAATTTGCCTTGAGATTCCAAGTTCAATCATAAATTCTACATTTATTTTTTGAAACCCCTAATGGATTACAAATAACCGTCTAGCATAATCCTCGACTTTCATGCTCTTTATCTAGGATCATATCCTCAATTAACTTGCACGCTCTTCTATTTAGGATCATGTCCTCAGCTAGTTAAAAATATCTCACATCTAATTATCTTTCTTTGATTCTTCCTCGATCTACTTCTACCTCTCCTCAAATCTATTACCGTCAATCTCTCACACTTCCTTACTATGACATATGTGCTCCACTCTTCACATATCTGAATAATCAATTTTCAGTTAAAATCATTTTTTTGTTTTAATGACGAGATGATATTGATTTAAAATTTAACGAATTAAAGAAGAAAAAGTATACTCAAATTCAGTTATGCCTGACACAAATTAACGAAGAAGTGTACTCAATTTCAGTTATGATCGAAGTATACTACTATATAAATTTAAATTAATCAAATTAATACATTTTAAATATCACAAGGGACCTAAAAAATGGTGAATATACGAGATTATACTGATCAGTACATATGATTCGATAAGGTATGTGAAAGGCCTTTTTTTTACAACAGTTG
>NW_025886493.1:0-3061 GCF_002878395.1 Capsicum annuum
TCGAAAAAATGTATCGAGAGCTAATTATGTATCTTTACAAAGAAAAAATGTATCTTCATTGGATGTAGTATGTATCTCAACTGACCAAAGATCGAAAGAAAGATGTATGGAAAATCGATTGTGTATTTTTTCAAAGGAAAATATTTATCTTCTTTGGATGCATCGGGAGCTATTTATTTATATCGACAGATCGAAAATCGAGATTTCAATAATTATGCAAAATATTAAAATTTTCTACAATTAAACTTCAAACGGTCGAAATTTATGTTGTTTGCCCTTCTTTTTGTGACCGTCTACCCATCGAGTAATTCCATGAGATACCTGTCACTTTCCACAAGCAACATATATCAGGTAACTCTATTCATAAATGATAACAGGATATATGAGAAGAATTATCTAATATTTTTCGTGTTAAGAAAGAGCTTTTGAACATACCAAATCAATATGAGTAATTACAAATCTAATATGATATTAAATATATAAAGTTTCTATATGTGTATATCATTGATGATGCTAGATTTAGTATTTAATACTTATGTTTGATGTTTCAAAAAAATTTATTAGTTTTAAAAATGTTAATTTGAGGTGATAATTTGGTTTTATGAGCTTATACATATTGTAAAAGGTCCCAAATCAATAGAAGCAACAATTTTGATAAGCGGAAGAGTTATCGAATGTATATATCAGTGAGTAATTGCAATCGTGATAATTTGTTTGATAAAAGAGATAAAAAATAATTAATCTCAAAAGAAACTTTAAGATGATGTTTGATTTGAATAAAATCACGTAATAAAATGTAACGTTATTTTCATTCCAATAAATAAATAATTCTGAAATAAGATGATTTTCCAATCAAACGAACTCAAAGGGACCAACATGGGTTGTGGTGCAGCCGATGAGACTGCTCTACCCTTAACTAGAGGTCGAGGGTTCGACCCTGGGCATGAAGAAAAACTTTGTTGGGAGCGCTACCCCCTGAATGAGGCCCTACCCGGCAAATTCAAATTAATCGGACTCCAATGCGAATATCGAACACCGAATAAAAAAAAAAAAGTCATTGTTGTCAACACCTTTCAAATGTTGTTGTCATGTTAATAATTTCACGTGATTTATTGAGTCATGAACGTGACTTGTAGTGCCCAATTGCTTCTAGTCTTATCCATTTTGTTTGAATTATAAAAATAATTTAATATCTTCATATAAAATTTAAAGTATATTATACAATGTTGTTTGACCCTCATATAAAATTCAAAGTAAGAAAAGATTACATTACACCACTTACATTTTTATCAAACTACATAAAAATACTATCATTTTTATGAATTATCTAAAAAAAAAAATTAACAAAACGGTTGGATACATTCATAAATTCATAAACTTTCGAATACATAATTACGATTAAATAGTTTTAAAAATAGATGTATCTCAATAATCAAAATTATGTATCCAAACAAACATAGAGAATTAATTGTTACATTCTTAAGTTCAAAATTATGTATCCGAAAATTCTAATATATAAGAAATTATTTATAATTAGCAAAAAGTAAGAATAAAAAGTAATTAGGGGTAAACTTCTTGTGATTTATATAAGTTTTACGTATAATTATCGTACAACAAAAGTACAACTTGTGATTTCCAATCGCATAACAATTCAAGCATCATTTTCCATAACCGTAGCACATGAGTCAACTTGCGTACATATCGAATAATCCTACATGCTACCTCCCACAAATACAAATATCGGATAACAAATCGAATCACATAACAATTGAAGTATCATTTTTTATAATCATAGCGTTTGAGTCAATTATAGCTTACTAAGAATATAACCCTAGATAGGAAGGTATGAAGGACCCAAATTAAGTTAGAGGCTAGTAGTGCGTGTAGGCAAGTCGTAGCCAATAGATAAATGTTCTTCGGTGTAGCCTTGCTAGTAATAGCATAGGTTTGCACATAGGTTAGAAGTTTCTAGTTAAGAGATTTTGGTTGAGGTTTGTGCTTTCAATTTGATAGCGTACAGTTCTGCCTAGTGAGTGTCTTATTTATGTTATTTCATGTTTTATTACGACTGTTTTTACTGTCTTTTTGTCTTGAGCCAAGAGTAATAAAAAACAACCCCTCTACTTCCACAGAGGTGGTGATATGGACTGCTTACACTTTATCCTCCCCAGACCCCACTTTGTGAAAATACACTGGATATGTTTTTGTCGTTGAGGAAAAATAATAGGTCAAACATATTTTGATCATTAACTCTGATAATAATATGATAAAATGCAAATATCTGAACATTAATCTCTATAACTATTACCCACATGCATGTAATTAATAAAATCTAAAGCAAGGTCCGGAGAGGGTAGAGTATACACAGACGCTCAGCTCGAGTAACAAACATCAGAGGAGCAGTAAATAACGAAAACCGGTGTATGTCATTGTTAAAGTTTTTAACTGCCATTATAGTCATAGTTCAAGATGAAGATCTCCAGTTTTGCAATTTTTACCAGCAATGTAGAGTCACAGCCACTGAATATTCATATCGACGATATCAAACGTGTCTCCATCGACATACCTTGGGTGTCGATACACTCAAATTTTTCTCACATTATAGCATAAGAACCTCAAATTTGGCAACGAACCTTCATGGCAAGTCCAGCTTTCACAATCTCGCTGACCCTCCACCGACTACACAATACACTGAAATCTGCACGAAAGAATCAGTTAGATATGAAATGCAGAAAGGACCACATGGCATTCAATCAGCAGGTTGCAGCACAATGAGGTAAAGTACAGTATTGGAAGATATCGATGGACACAAAAACCGCGTATTTAAGTTATGTTGTGTTTTTCTACTCATGGAATGACACATTGCATTCCGCGGTCCCATCTGTGAGGATGTATCTTCAATAAGATGACCGTGATGGGAGACATTTTTGTCTGTACAATTAATACTTAAAGTAAGTTGCTGCACTAGAAGCTAAAAATGATTAAAGCTTCGATTGAGACTACCGGCTCATTTTAAGCCAGACCATAACGGGATAATCTAATCAAACCCCCGCTGTAAATA
>NW_025886494.1:0-4622 GCF_002878395.1 Capsicum annuum
ATATTGCCCTTAAAAATTTAAGTAAATCCGAATCTGTCCATGGTGGACTGTTTTGATAGGCTAAAGTAAATCGGCCATAACTCTTTGCTCCGATATTGGATTTGGGTTAAATTGGTATCGTTGGAAATATAATTCAAAGGAATTTCAGTTCATATAAAGTAGGCCACCCAGTTCATCCTGTACAAGGAGTTATGATCGTTTGAAGTTGACCCTAAAAATCTATTTTGAGAGGCTGAAGTAAAACGAGTATAACTCCTTACTCAGATGTTGGATTTGGATGAAACCAATTGCATTGGAAAGAAGACTCAAAGATATTTCTTTTGATATGTGGTATCTCTCCCAGTTCATTATATGAGGGAGTTATGATCGTTCAAAGTTGACCCAAAAAACTGGCAGGCCTCAATATATTGCAAGCTCTTATGGTCAGTATATATATCAACATGAACCCCATATAAGTAGTGGCGCCATATCTTTAAAGCAAAAATAACTGCTGCCAACTCAAGATCGTGTGTAGGATAATTTTTCTCATGTGGCCGCAATTGTCTAGAAGCATATGCTATTACCTTACCATGCTGCATCAAGACACATCCTAAACCAATTCTGGAAGCATCACAATACACTGTATACCCTTTGGTGCCTTCTGGAAGTACCAACACAGGTGTGGAAATCAACTTGTTCTTTAAATCTTGAAAACTCTTCTCACAAGCATCATTCCATTGAAATTTGGATGCCTTATGGGTTAGCTTGGTTAAGGGTGCTGAAATGGAAGAAAAGTCTTTAACAAACCTTCTATAATAACCGACCAACCCGAGAAAACTACGAATCTCCGTAGGCGTTGTGGGCCTTGGCCAGTTCTTCACAGCTTCTATCTTTTGAGCATCAACCTTTATCCCTTCACTAGATACAATATGACCCAAAAATGCCACCGACTTTAACCAAAACTCACATTTAGAGAACTTTGCATAAAGCTTACAATCACGAAGAGTCTGCAATACCTGTCATAAGTGATTGGCATGGTCCTCTTCTGATCTAGAATAAACTAGAATATCATCTATAAAAACTATCACAAATACATCCAGGAATGGCTTAAAAACCCTATTCATCAAATCCATAAAAGCTGCGGGTGCGTTTGTTAGCCCAAATAACATAACTAGAAACTCATAATGACCATACCGTGTTCAGAAAGCTGTCTTGGGTATATCCTTCTCTTTGACCCTCACTTGGTGGTAACCTGACCTCAAATCAATCTTAGAAAAGCACTTGGCGCCCTATAACTGATCAAATAAATCATCAATTCTTGGGAGAGGATATTTATTCTTAATAGTCACCTTATTCAATTGCCGATAATCAATACACATCCTCAGCGAGCCATCCTTTTTGCGTACAAATAACACTGGTGCTCCCCAAGGGGAAATACTAGGCCTAATGAACCCCTTTTCTAGCAAATCTTTCAATTGCTCTTTCAATTCTCGTAATTCTACTGGGGCCATTCTATACGAAGGAATGGAGATTGGTTGGGTGCCTGGTATTACATCAATACCAAACTCTACTTCTCGTTCAGGAGGCAAACCTGGAAGATCTTCAGGAAATACATCAGAAAATTCATTTACCACTGGAACAGCGTGAAGAGTTGGTGGCTCCGCTTCTGTATCCCTTACTCTAACTAAATGATATATGTATCCCTTAGAAATCATTCTTCTCGCCTTAAAATAAGAAATGAATCTACCTCTTGGCGCGCTAATTTCACCTTTCCATTCAAGGACTAATTCATTTGGAAAATGGAAATTTACCTTTTTCGTACAGCAATCAATTGTGGCATAACAAGACGCCAACCAGTCCATACTCATTATAACATCAAAATCTACCATTTCTAACTCCACAAGATCAGCCATCGTATCACGACCACAAACAGTTACTATGCAGTTTCGATAAACCCTTCTAGCTATAATAGATTCCCCAACCGGTGTGGACACTTCAAATGGCTTAACTAATAGTTCGGGTGTTCTTTCGAACTTTACAACAACCAATGGAGTAACATAAGATAATGTAGAACCGGGATCAATTAAGGCATATAAATTGAATGAAAATATAGACAACGTACCCGTAACCACATCTGGAGAAGCCTCTAAATTCTATCGATCCGCTAGAGCATACGTACGATTTTGAGCCCTGCTAGAACTTGTGGCTCCTCTATCACCTCTAACATGATCCATTGGTTGTGCACCCCTTCCTGAATAAGGCATTGATGATGATGATGCAACAAATGATCCCGTAGGTCGTGCCATACCCCCTATGTCCCTTCGTGGGCATTCCCTCATCATATGCCCCGACATACCGCACCAAAAGCAAACATTGGTCCCCAACCGACATGCGCCCAAATGATACCTTCCACATTTATTGCATGGCTCTCGAGGAGGTCTTGATTGGCTCATATTCCCTTGCCCTTGGTACCCCACTGTCCGCGAACTCTGACTCTCACTTCTGTGCCCAAATTGATTTCCTCTGAACCCTTGGAAATGTGGTGGGGCACTGGCTGTAGAATAAGAGGATAATGGCCTAGGTGGTCTAGCAGAAAACTGTGGTCTGAACCCTCTTTCGGATGCCATGAACTGCCCTGTAGATCTGGCCCTCTTGAAATATCCTCTTTCTGATTCCTGTGTTCTTCTCCTCTGCCTCTGATCTTCTATTTTTTGTGCAAAAGCTTGGATTCTCGCTATGTCCATATCTTTGTTCAAAGCAGCAATAGCACAATCTCTAACCAGATATGGATCTAGCCTATCCACATATTGATGAACTCTGTCATCCATAGTAGCTACAATATTAGGAGCATATCTCGACAAGGAATTAAATCGAAGACTGTACTCCCTCACGCTCATATTCCCCTGACGAAGATTTAAAAACTGATCTGCACGGGCCTGACGAATCTCGAATGGAAAATAATGATCAAGAAATGCCTCTTTGAACTCCTTCCAAGTAGCTGGGGGTGCATCAATACCCCTAGATCGTTTCCAGTCCTCATACCAATATATAGCCTCCTCTTTAAATCTATACGCCGCTAACTCCACTGTCTCTCTACCCGTTACATGCATAACATCCAAGGCCCTTTGAATCTGATCGATAAAGTCCTGTGGGTCCTCGTTAAGATCTGATCCAGTAAAGGTGGGAGGATCCATCTTAAGAAAATCCTGTGTTCGAAGGCTAGCCGCCCTATCTATACCACTAGGACCTGCAGTAGGAATGGCTTGCCCTTGAGCTAGCCCAGCAACTATACGAGTCAAAAGTTGTACTGCATTTCTAAGATCTTGATCAACAGCATTAATAGGTGGCTCTGCGGATATAGTTCTCCTCCCCCTTATTTCTTCCGGACTGGAGGAAGTTTCTGATGCATGCTCAGCTGGAGCCTCACTTTGATTAGCTGGTATAGTGGGTGACTTACTAGTCCCCTCTTCGGCAGACACATCTACTTGCTTACCGGTATTCTTGCTTCGGGTAACCGATACCATTACTATAATAAGAGAAACAAACTGATTCAGTGGTCAACTATGACTTCATATACAATATAGGCTCTATCGCACGATCTAAGACATAAAGAAAAGAAACAATTTCCTAAATGTCCATAGCCTCCTGTTTATAGATGTGGTTCACAACACACCGATAAACAAGACTCTACGTAGACACGGCTTTGTAGACTCACTAGGACGAACCGCTCTGATACCACTTTTGTCACGCCCCAAAATCCCATCGGGCCGGACTGGCACCCGAAGCCGAGAAGGCCTGGGAGAACCCGTTCAAATACCTGTACTTTCACTTACATGTCACCAAAAATTGGACAGCACTTCGTTGCATATAGAAGGATCTAATTACCTGTATCAGCACAACACGCGCAAATATATATATATATATATATATATATATATATATATATATATATATATATAATACTTGGCCGTCGGGGCCACCACATATACAGATATAACATCACTATATAAACTTCCATGACTTTACCCTTCCTTATGTCTACAAAGCCTCTAGGATATACATGATATAACTAGGGTCGGGACAAACCCCCGCCCACACATGACTCATGTACAATAACAAAACATAAGGAACCGACTCGGAAAGCTCCGAAGCAAACTGGAGCTCACCAACAATAGCTGTATGACCTGGCTCCTACTTGTGCGGTGTATGAGCTGAGGTACCTGTGCCTGCAGCATGAAATGCAGGTCCCCCGTGAGGGACGTCAGTATGAAATATGTACTGAGTATGTAAAGCTGTATATAATCACATATGATATAGGAGCTCAATAGAAATCAGAAACAAGTGAATAAGTCATAATAGGAGTGGACCACACTTACTAGAACTTGTGACAACCTGTACATTGTATTTATTCAATCACTTTACCTTCGTTCTTATCGTCTTTGTAATCATTACTGTACTGTACTGTGACCATTAGGCTGCCTCCAATACATATCAACTGGGATCGACCCATGCTAGGCTTATGCCCCTGGGATACCACCCATAAACACATAAATAGGGATCGACCCATGCTAGGCTTATGCCCCTGGGATACCACCTGATAAGAGAGAACTCCCATCACTTAGTTCAATTAATCTTTGAGATTG
>NW_025886495.1:0-1317 GCF_002878395.1 Capsicum annuum
ATTGGTTCATTCGTTGGTGGACTAATCACGGCCCATCTGTAAAAATTTTGCCAGCAGAATATACTTCCTTATATAACTCTTGGAAGAAATCCTCTCCATTTCTGACCGAATTATATCTCTCTGACCATATTTGCAAATTGGACACTATCGATCAAATGTACTTTTACATCGAATTCTCCATTCCTTGGATACATCGTTGGTCGATTGAAATTGGTTACGATTCACAACAAATCCCTGCTATCTATCGGACTTTTTATTGTAATTTCTGGGATAAACTACTTAGAGTAGATCCCGACACCAAACTTCCCTATGGACATGACCTAAAGGAAGAAATCAAGGGAAAAATCTCCTCATACGAGAAGTCACCCAAAAAATCTATTTTAATTGAAGATAAATCATTCAATTATGTCTCCCGAAGAATCTCTGCCCATGATGGAAACAAGCTCCAACTTATTGAAGAATATCTGGCCGAAGTCCGGGATAAGTTGCTTCATACCGTTGAACAAACCTCGGACACATCTATGCATAGCACAGAGCGAAACACTGATGATATCACAGATTCCCAGCCGCCAGAAACCCTGAACGAAGAGGAAGTATTAGCTAATGCAGAAGAATTTCTGCGATGGGGCCACAAAAAATAAAACTGAACATGTAATAGTACTGTTTCAAACTACTGTGGTAAAACACTGTACACAGGACCCACATATTACTGTGTAATACTGTTTCAAACTACTGTGGTAAAACACTGTACACAGGACCCACATATTACTGTGTAAGATTCCTTTTTCTTTTCTATATAAGGAGCCTCATTCTGAAGAAGAGGCAGCAAGAATTTTAGAAATTCTCTCTTATTCTCTCTTGTAATCTTAGTAAAGCAATAAAAGTTGGCTTTGTGAATATTATTCCGGCAACTCTCCGGCAAGGTACATATATATATTAAATTTTTTACTTTTCACTTTGTTGCCTTTCTTTATTCTCCCAGATCTACGCCGTGACTATGTCCGGCTAGACTCCCTTTTTATGTTCATACAACAGTTCTAACCTCTTGAAGTATATGAACTATGAAAGATCCAGACTCTACTTAGATAATACAAGAAATTTTTATAGTTTCCCGACTTGGTTCCGAAATGGAGGTACAGTCGAAATCAACAGTTTTACGATAGCTCTGTCTGTGTGACTCCGTCTAGTGAGTTGTGCCTTTGAAGCCCGTATTAATGCAAAGGGAGGGCGATTTTTGCACAATTAGAACTACTAGACATATGGGCTAACAAAAATTGTTTGATTTCTGACAGGCCCCTTGTTCGGGTGAAAGATTTA
>NW_025886496.1:0-3514 GCF_002878395.1 Capsicum annuum
ATAAGAACAGAGATAGACTAGATCCAGGATGATCTATCAAGATGAAAATTGAATTTCTCTAGCCTAGTAATAACGCACAAATGCAATCACATACAAATGTTATCGTATACCGGAACAAAAAAAACATTGATGCAGAAAAGAATATATATACTTAGTACAAAAGAAATTAACACATCAAACTTTACTAACCTGGAAAGTTATCATTGGAAGGAACTTCATGCCTAAATTTAATATATCTATCGTAGTAAATAGAAAAAATCTCCTCTTCCTCCTCTTGTTCCTCCAACCTGAATTGGAAGGTACAACTGAGTTGCAAGTTTGTCCAGATAATCCAGAAGAAGACTATGGAGCTTGTTGGTGTTGATGGTATACTCATTGATCCTATATACACAACAGAATATTAGAACAGCCAATGTGAGCAACCATTATGTAAAATGAACAATTATGCGCACGAAGCATTTCACGTTTATTCAAGATTTGATGGGTCGCACCTTCAGCAAGTTTCAGCACTATTTCTGTACAATTTTCAGCATAATTTAAGCACAAGTTAAGCACCCTTTTAGCACTATTTCAACACCATTTTAACATCATTTTCTTCACCAAATTTGCCAATTTTTATATTGGGATAGAAGAAATAAATGAGGATCATATTTTAATTGGGAGAAAAATACATCCACTTGGTATAGTAAGGGATGGGGCAGTGCAATTAACAAATTAAGCGCAAATATGTGGTCAAAGTTGGATTACAAAGTTAATGTTGTTGACAAAAATATGACAAGGGCTTAATATAACTTTTTTCTGAGTGGATAGGGACAAGACTTTTTTTCTGTTTCTAAAAAGCTTACAAGAAATAAAAGGTAAATTAAGAAGAGAGGAGGTGTAATTTAATGGGAAAAGTTCAGAAATAGCAACTATAAAGTTTTAATTGTAACTTTTATAACAACAGTTTCATAATTACAAAAAATAGGAAATTGTATTTTATATTTAAGTAAACTATTGCTATACAAATACATATACAACAAGATTTAATGTCCTTGTTTTACTCAAATTAGTTGAGTTAATTAAGGAATGATTATCTCATCTCATTAAATTCTCATAAATTATTCTTATTAAAATTAGTAGATTTCTTTTCCAAATCAAACTTAAATATGAAGATTATTATTTTCATAATCTTCAAAATTTCAAAATACCATTCTCTTATATCTCTAACATTTTTTTCTTGTTAGTTTTTTTTTTTTTTTTTTATCTTTTATTTATTTTAATTTCTTTTATTCTTTCATTTTTTTCTTTCCACTTTATTTTCTCACTTCTACTTCTACTTCTCTCTTTTTTTTCTTTTTTCTTTTTTTCTTTTTTTATTTTTTTGTTTTCTTTTTTTTCCTTTTCTCATATTTTTTCTCATTTTCTTATTCTTCTTTTTTTAGCTTTTGTTTTTACACTGCTATTTCTAGTTTCTCTTTCTTTTTTTTTTTTTCCTTTTTCACTTTTTTTTTGAATCTTTATTTTTTGTTTTTGTTTTATTTATTTTTTTTACTCTTCTATCTCTGTCGTTTATTTTTAAAAGACAAATATCTATATCATATATACATATTCAAAAAATATACAAAATAAATAGACATACAAATCTGCATATGTATTTACGGTAAAAATATACATATATATCTACATATGTATTTACAAAAATACATATCTGACTCACATGTATATATAAACATATAGGACACAAAATATCTATAACAAAAATAACAATTATATACATATACATATAGGTAATAAAAAAATACATGATACATATCTTAAACAGTAAAAGAAAACAAATAAGTACATATGTTACCTTCTAAAATGACATAGTATGTACAGTTCAAAGACAAATTCAACACCGTATAAAATACATATAGTTTTGCATATGTATTTACAAAATACATACCTGATCCATATGTATATTCTTATTTTATATGAGTCACCTTTGTATTTCGGAAATACATATGAAGATATATAGTATAGATATGTTTTTTACTATTTAATATGAATATGATACGTATTTCGTAAATACATATGTATGTTTTGTACTGAAATACATATCCAGATCTGTATGACTATGTATTTTGTATTTTTGTAAATATGTGTATGTAATATACATATTTGTCTTTTCAAAAAAAAAGTTTGAGATAGAAGAGTTAAAAAATGGGAAAAAAAATATAAAAAGAAAAAAAAAGAAAAAAAGAGAAGTGAAAAATAAAAAAAGGAAGAAAGAGAAATAGAAGTATAAAAATAAAAGAAAAAAAGGACAAAATAAAATAGAAAAAAGAAGAACAAAACGAAAATAGAAAAATAAAAAAAGATATGAGAAAGAAAAAAAAATGAAAAAGAGAAATACAAGAGAAAAATAAAGTGAAAAGAAAAAATGAAAAAGAAAAATAAATCAAAATAAAAAAATAAAATAATAAAAAATAAGATGAAAAAAAACTAATAACAAAAAAAGTTAGAGATATAAGAGAGTGAAAGACAGTAATGATGTTAGTTTCATATTGACATCTTGAAGATCATGGAGATAGTTATCTTCAAATATGAAAAAAAAAAAAAACAGAAAACAAAAAAGAAAACAAAAGAATAGAAAAAATAAAGTGGAAATAAAAAAATGAAAATAAAATATAAAAAAATAAAAAAATTAAATAAAATGATAAAAAAATAAGATGAATAAAAAGGGCTAAAAGATATGGCTATATTTGGGGGAGGTAAATTAGTGGAGTGAAAATAGGAAAATGTAAAGTAGTGAGTGTAAAACATGCACTTACCTAGTTAATGAATAAAATAATGATACTCTTGATATAAACTGTAATTTTACAAAAAAATGTTACTATTTATTGTAATTATAATCTAAAATATGTTACTTTCTGTAATTTTTTCTATTTTTTTAATCAAGTAACACTTTCAGTTACTTATGTAAAATAAATTTGAATAAATATTTCAAAACTTAAGGAAGAAATAATAATTTGAAACATCTTTTAAAAGTACCTCGACATTATAACAAATAACATGTGGCATAAAGTAACTCCTCTAGTTACTCCTTGATGTGAACAGAGAAAGAGGAGACTCAGAAAGATCGTTGCGGCGAAAATTGAAAATGTCTAGCTTAGTGGTAATGTAAAAATGTTACATCATATTGGAATAAATGTATAAAATAGAAAAAAAAAAATTAGCCTAGTAGAAAAGGATTAAAATGCTTGAATTAGTTACAAGTACAATTTAATCAAATAATACTTTTGATTATTATTATTCTTAATTGATTTTTAGTGGATGTGCCAAAACATAAGAAAGGAGTAATATTTTGACATGTCTATTAAAAATAAAATATCTCAAAGTCATGAAAAATGACACGTGCCATAAAATAACTTATATAGTTACTCCACAATGAGAATCACGGTTAAAATTGGAGATAAGGCACAAGTAAACCCCCCTCCCCCCCCCCCCCCTCCCCTCCTCCACCCACTCTTCTAAACTATATTCGAAGTTG
>NW_025886497.1:0-4830 GCF_002878395.1 Capsicum annuum
TTTTCTCTATTTCTGGGCTAACTGATTTGGGCATGGAGATAACCAACCCGTATTTTGGTTGACAACCCTGTATGGCCAGTGATTCAGATGCATTCTCACACATGCAATCATGCATTGCAACAATGATGTGGTTGGTTTCTTCTTTGCCTTATCATAACATAAATCTGAGCCTCAATTTGCTAAAGAAAATAGGAAAAAGGGTAATTTTACCCCTTTATATGAATAAGGGGTAATATCTTATCCATGATTAATACGGAAAATATTGAACCAACGCCCTTTTGATCTACAGTTTCAATGCTTTTCACTCATAATTTATCGCTATTTTTTTTGGCCAGTAAAATGAGGTATTTGAATTAAATATTGGATTTCTATATACTCACCTGGAGTTTCTTGTTCGAAGTATTTCGGTGATATCTATGATGTTGAATAGATTAGTTTATAGTATTACCTTGTGGGTGTCTTGTTTTCTTTATTATCTAGCAGTGTGTTATCACATTTTGTTTTATACTTTTATGTTTTTTTTTCGTTATACTATTGTTATCTATCCAGAGCCGGGGGTCTATCAGAAACAGCCTCTCTATTTCATCTGAGGTAGTGGTATGGACTGCATACACTTTACCCTCCTCAGACCCTACTTCATGAGAATACATTGGGTATGATGTTGTTGTTGTTGTTGTATTGCACCTATAATTAAGCAGAAATTACACATATGCCTATATTTCGTTTTGTCTTTATTGTATTTCATATATCTACTGCATGTACTTGTACCTCAAGTGTATTGTTCAATAGAATAATATGAAGTGATTTGTTATGGAATAATACTACAGTTTCTCTATTGAATTCTATTCTTCATCTTATTATAACTCAACTCTTCTATGATACTAATATTTTCCTCAAATTTGCCAATGATTGTCGTAAAATTAAAATTAATTGTCCCATTGTTCCGGGTATAAAGCCCATTAACAATTATAAGGAATTCTTGCGCATGATTGAATTTTGCAAGACTAAGGTATCCCCATATTTTGGAGTACAGACTTTTCCATATTGTTTATCTGTATGTTTGCTTGTATACTGACGTATCACTTCACTGCTATTGGTAATGCATGATAACCCCTAAAATATTGATATGTTATATTGTCCGAAGATCAGTTAAGTACCATAAAGTCGGTGCCTTCTTATCTTCAGCCTTAATGTTATTCTTCTCAATGTTGTGTATGTGTGCTTAAGTCTTCCTCAATCACTAATTATTGTTTCATTTTTCATCAATGCACATAACCCAACAACTCTATATAGTTTTTTTGTATGAATAGAGCATTACTTGATTCTAATAAATATCCCTTGTATGTGATCTTGCCAACAAATTAACACATGAAAACTTCTTAATTAATGTTTTTCTATATGTATCAACTACGTACAGGTACAGGAATCTTATTGAAAGAGTTTTAAGAGCTAGACTTGTTTATGGGAGCCCAAATATGAACAAAACTGTGAGCTTTGAGTACATGAATCATCAATTGGTGTGGAATGAATTCTCGGTAATCATCCTTCTGTCGTCATTATTTTGCAAAAGTTGTTTGCCTTTTCATCAAGTATTAAAGAAGACTCGTTGAGAAATTTCAAAATTGTTTCCATCGATAACAATATAGAGTATTACATATTTTTAAGCTGTTTATCCTGCATATGCATGCCTTTTTTTTTCTTTTTAGGTTGAACTAAGTTCATCTCACAAAGAAGAGTGATTGAGAGAATCTGAGGTGGCAATTTATCCTTGGCAAGAAAAATTAACTGACCTGTATCTTGGCGGGGTAACACACAAAGTAATCTCAGGTTTGCAGCCATGGCGTTGTCTTCATTCTCTTTATTTTTCCAACACATCAAAGATTATATTTTACTCTTGTAGCTCTTCTTTAGAAATGGTTGTTACCTATTGTATTGTATTGATATTCTAAAAGGGTGTCTTAAGTTGGAAATTTTTCAGGTGAGAGCCAAGTATTTTCCTAAAAAAAGTATTAGTCCAGATGGACAAATGAGGTTAATAGAGAGAAGGAGTTTTCTGTTAAGGGGGGTTGCTCCTCTCTATTGTTCTAATGATTTTCTTTTGGCTGGTCTACTCATTAATAAAATAATTTACCTTGTGAAAAAAATGCACATTAAATATGATTGACGTTTAAGATCTTAGTCTTAAACGATTGCTTAATTATGTGATGAAGCTCCTTCTTGTTTGAATCAGTAAGTAAAATTTTACTGATGCATCAATTTTTGAACTGTAAAAAATCTTCCCTTCACACACAGATATCCTCTTATGTTCACCTGATGGAGTATAGCACTCTATTTTTATCATTTACAAACTGCAGACTACGCCGGAGAGCTAAAGTGTTAAGATAAAAGTATTTCAAGTTATGTTGGAGTTGTATTCTGCCTTCAAAGCACCTCTGACATCTTTCCTCCAATGTATCAATAATGCAGCCTGACTTTATCCCTGCACCCTATTTTTTAAAATTTACAATGGTGCACAACTTGTGCACACCTTGACTATTCCACTCTTTTTGTTAATTTTCTGGAAGTCTGAAATGATTGGGCATTATTTGTGTTTCCCTTACATAAGGGAAACCCAAGCAAGCTTATGCTAACATGTTAATACCCTATTCCATTATATATTTTCACCGTGGGTTAAAAATTTAGGCGCATAGATCGTTGACAATATCAATACCTTTTACATGCTTCCTGTTCATGATTTAAATCTTCTTATAAAATCTTTTTTCAATTCTCATGTTTCAATATGCAGTTGGGTTATATTCTTCTCCCTTTATTTCTCTGGAGATGATGTACTTGCAGAAACTGGTAAGAGCAGGTTGTACAAGAAGATCAGCATATGCTTCTAATCCTGCTGCGAAGGTGAGTTAAAATGTCTAGCTACTTTGATAATCCTAAAGCATTGCTGGCTGCCTATTGATACCTTTTGCCCCCAAATTCTGATGTTTTGCAGGTTTTCGATGAACCTGCTGGTTAGTAGATACTACGTTCATGATTGAAGATTTGCAAATGGTAAAAGAACAATTTGAATTATGAAGTTTTAGATCTTCTGTCATATATTCGCAGCATCCGATAGCTTGAACTTGTAAGTTTAATATTTATTTCTTTCAAATGGTAAGCTTAGTCTATATTATTGTTCTTAGTGTCCACTATCTGGGAGACTGATACTGAATCATGAGCTTTAAGTAGTGTCTTGGTTGAAAATTATAGCAATAACACATTATGGTTATTGAATAGAGAAAATATATCGCAATAAGAGAATATTAAAACATGAAAACTTGAATAACTTGTAATTGGCACCATCAGAACATTTAGTCCATAATAAAACTCAAATACTGAAATTAAAATAGAAAATATGACATCCCACTGAATGTATCTTATTCAAGTTTCTTAAATAAGCTGAGACTTATGTGATTTTCTCATTCTTTTGTGACTCTTTTGACCTTACTGCTTGAAAGTTGTGCCTTGGGATCATCATCAACTTTTACAACAGGTGATTCACTCTCGGATATACTTCTCTTTGCTGGGGTATTTGAAATAGAGATCACATTGCTCTCAGCTACAGAGTCCTAAAAATTCAGTTAAAAAAAAGATTGAAATAAGTTATATTTATGAGTTTTACACACACACACATATATAAATAAGTGCATGATATCATTGTTAATTTGTCATCTCTAGATGCAACATGTTCATGGTTGAACTCTGGAAATTACGTAAGAAAAATAATAATGTCAACAACAGTTTATATTTCAAGGTGATAAATTTAAACATTTATAAAATAATTTAAGTTTGTTTGAAATTCATGTGAATATAACATAAAATTCATGTATCTTCACTTAGTGGAGGACAAGTTTGCTTGATGAGATTTTTATCATCACTAAATTTAAGAATTGTGTAAACCTCATCATGTTTGTCGATGTTGTCTTTCTTGACATCCACTTTAAATATAACCTCTTTATCCAAAATATAATCCAACTCCAATGGATATGAGGCATACCAACAACACCAACATTCTAAAATAAGTGGTGATATTAGAAATGACATAATAAATAAAAAGATTCAAATATATACATTTTTTACCTTGAGTAATTCTTTTATTAATTCATTGGATGTTTTTCTTATAAGTTTCATTGCATGTTGATCCCAAAGCAACAAAGAAATAAAGCCAGTGTCATCTGTGATTCTCAGAAATAATTTATACCTGCAAGGCATTTTTTTTTTAATTTTATATTTCATGTTGCAGCTATAATCAAATGTAACTATGATATTCATCATACTTGTGATTTGCAGAATTCTCAAGATTTTGACACATTTTGCAGTAAAACTTATTGTCAAGTTTTTCAACCTTTCTATTACAGTCCTTGCAACTCAGGTATGACCACTTTTTATCAAGTCTATGTGTATTATGGTGGCAACAACACAGAAGATCCCTTCCTATATTTTATTAAAATATAAAATAACATAATTTAAAAAATATCCTGTCAAAATATAAATTATTAATGAAATAGTTCAACTCACATCCATGCACTCAATTAATTCCTTGATAGTCTTAACTTCAATTGATCCAGAAGAGTTATTTTGGGAGGACATTTGACTAATCCTCTTGGATCTATCTCCACGCACATCTTTCATTCTATATGTGTTAAAATTTGTTAAAATCTATATCATATAATAAATTATCCAACTTAATAAAAAGAAATGGAGTATAGAATTATATAAACCTGGAGATAAATTCGGCGACTTCAGGCAGTTCTGGATTAATCCATAATTTTGAAGCAGTCCAAGAATTGCGCACAT
>NW_025886498.1:0-2407 GCF_002878395.1 Capsicum annuum
CTCCCATTGGCTCACCATTTCAGTGCAGCACAAATGAACTGCTGAAAGCATATTCTACACATTTGTAAACCACATATTAGTGCTACCAAACTGTATCTTGTAGAAAATTTCACTCCTGCAAACTTGGGTTAAATTTGCAAGCCAGAAAGGAACAAAAATGTAAAAAAGAAAACAGAATGAAAGCAGAGTTGCAACATCATATCTATTGTAATTCCACAAGTGGAGTCCAAGAAAGTGTTGTAGTTTGTTTTGAAAAAAGAAAATCCTACATCGGAAATTTACTTTGGTTGGAAGGAGGATGGGAGTTATAAATAAACTCTACCTCCTTCATAGTTTAACACATACAAAAATATTCTTTTCTTTCTTTACTATTAAAGAGGTTTAGAGATAATTCTCTTGGAGATCTCTTTGAGTATAGTATTATAGGAAGTGAGGGTGTGTGAGAAAAATATTATGTATTGTATGGTGTAATAATTTTCATATAGTGAATATTTTTTTGGGAGGCCCGTGGTTTTTCTCCCATTGGAGAGTTTTCCACGTTAAATCTTTGTGTTGTTATTCTCTTTAATTTCTCTATTATTTTCTGCTTGAAATTTAATTTCTCTGTTATTTTCTGCTTGACAGCGATCCAGAAGGGGCGGGAAAAATAGTCGATTTTCCCAACAGAAAGTAGAGTTGATATCGGGCCCATTTGAATAAGTTGAAAAAAGTGGTTTTTAAAGTGTTTTTTTGAAAGTAGAATTTAAAGTTTGTGGGTTCCCATATTAGATAAACATAAAAACAAATAGATACTATGGGAATTTGAACCTACAACCATGAGTTCAATGAAAGTTTTGTAAGTCTTTCTACTCCCCTAGATCAACAATACATTTAGTTTATGGATTTCCAACTTATAATTCTTATATATTTACTAGATTTCTCTATATAAATACTAAATCCGCACGAAAGTTATTGGGTTCCCGGAATCCCTCACCCAGGCCTCTAAATCCGCCTCTGTCTTATTTTAAAAATAAACAGTTATGTGTTTGGATACAAGTGCTGAAACTGAAAAAAAGTTATTGATATGTTTGGTAAACAAGTGTTTTTACTTGGTAGTTAAAGCTAAATTTGAGTGTGTGTTTATATAGTATGCCAATGATATATTCAACGTTCGTTTGTATACCTGGTTTCTTTTTCCTCATAGGCCAAACATGTAGATAGTACCGAAACCAGAATTCCATAAAAGGAATTGGAAATATAAAGAAATAAACACAACCAAGGACTAAGAGAATTCATCACATACTACAGATAGATAAAAATAATAAGTTTAATCTTATATGTACATAGTAAATTTTTAAAGAAGGGGATTTAGATGAATCCCCTTTGGCTTCTAGCTCTGCCTCTACGTGGAAATATCTAATGTATTTCGGTGGCAACGAGATTTTAATCTAAGGATGCCTATTCTATCATAACGAATTATGTGATTATTTCATTTAAAAGCTTAAACGGTTAAAGATGAGATATTCTTATGTATTACTTAAAACTATTTCTTGATCATTTTGTAGGTGAGAAATACCTTTATCTTCTCCACGTGGAAAGCAGGATTGAGGATTTTTCTGTGCATGGCCCACTTGTCCTCTTCGTAGCTTGAAATTCCTTGTGCTAGCAACTTGGTGATGGGAGTTGAGTCGGGCTTATGGTAGAGAGCATATTTGTTCAACACATCTCTTATTGCCTCAGAGTCCCATACTAATACCATAGGCTTTGGCCCAAACCATATAAAACAGTTTTTACCTGTAAAATTTTGGAAGTCCAAAGTTGAGAAGGTGACATAAATGATCTCTTATGATTAATGGTAGGTTCAGATAAGTCATTGATTAAATACAAAACAGTTTTACTCATTTAATTTTGTCAAAAGTTAATACTTTCAGTCTCCGTTTATGTTCGTTAGATTTGATAGGAAACTGTGGGGAGAAAAACAATCATAAATGCCAAGAAAGTATCATCAAATCCAATAATTTGCAGTAACGACAAAAGAAAATTGAACTCGACAATAAAAAGATATAAAAATTTAGCAAAAATTACATTTCAAAAAGTTACAACAAACTCTAGATCAAATAAATCAAAAATAAAAACTACAAAACTTGTTCCCATGTAAGTGAGTTTTTGCTAATATCAATTTTTTCATCGTTTTAATCAAATTTAACGGACCATTTGCTCTCCAAAATTCAAAGTACTCCTTTTTCTTACATAACATAAGTATTGGAAACTTACCCTCACAAAAAGTTGTGGTGGGTTGGTAACTGCACTACAAAAAATATTAGCAATGGATAACTTTGTCACTAAATAGTAAATACAAGTCGCTAATATTATTTAACTATAGATTAATATCAATAAATCATGTTAGCTTCTAATTATTTCTTGACAT
>NW_025886499.1:0-2906 GCF_002878395.1 Capsicum annuum
TCCCATTTTTTAGGAGGGTCCTGAACATAAAGTAAAATCCAATTTTTCAGGAGGGTCCTGAACACAAAGTAAAATTTCATTTTTCAGGAGGGTCCTGAACATAAAGTAAAATCTCATTTTTCAGGAGGGTTCTGAACATAAAGTAAAATCTCATTTTTCAGGAGGGGCCTGAACATAAAGTAAAATCCCATTTTTCAAGAGGGTCCTGAACAGAAAGTAAAATCCCATTTTTTTAGGAGGGTCTTGAATAGAAAGTAAAATCTCACGGATGTGTATTTCCAATGGTAGCTGAATCAAGTGAAACGAATTTGCCCCTATTTCAACAAAGAAAATTTGTTAGTTAAAAACTTAGTAGTGGCTTGCAGATCTTGGCTTTTCAGGTATCTGCCCAGCACTCGTTCCTTTCATCTTTGTTCCAAATCGCTAACACTTGCCCTGTCTTGCCGCATCATTGACCCGGACCCAGATTGAGGGAAATGAGTTCTGACTCAAACAATGGGTTTCCATTTTACCATGCCCCTGAGGTGCACTCTTTTCCCAAATCTGAATGCTTCCACGAATCCAATAGTCTATCGGTTGATAGACTTCCTTTGCTTCATGTTGAATTACGATCAAATTTTTTTCCTAGGTTGTTCCTTGGCTTTTCCTCATATAATTGGAAAGAATGGTAGTAAATTTTGAAATCCTTTCTCGCTTGTGTTGACACAGACTTGACTTAAAATATAAAGAAATGATGGTGACCTTTATTTTGATAAATGACATAAGAAAAGACAAAAAGCGTGAATATGTAAATGAAAGAAAAGGGCAATGTCCCATATTCAAAAAGAAAACTTATCTGAATACGACAACCAACTCCAATGAGTATGACATGCATTTTGGATTGAGCTGCCTGATCTTCCTATCCAAACTCCCCATTTGTTGTTGAGTTCGTGCCTTTGCCGATGAGCTGCTTCTTCGAATCCATTGAACTCATACATCATATTCGATTGACGACATCTTAAAAGACTTTCGCCGACAAATCTCTTTCTTCTCACTTTTCACTTTTCTTTTGAACTCTCCATCGCCTTACGGTGCCCGTGAGGGTTTTCACCAATAAGACTCTCTCATTTTTATTTCTCTTCACTCACCATCGTCTTATGGTGCCTGCAAAGATTTTCACCAATAAGACTCTCTCATTTTTATTTCTCTCAACTCACCATCGCCTTATGATGCCTCTAAAGGTTTTCACCAATAAGACTCTCTCATTTTCATTTTCTCTTAACTCACCATCACCTTATGATGCCTGCAAAGGTTTTCACCAATAAGACTCTTTCATATTCATTTTCTCTCCTGATTTCTTATGCTGAGGGACACCAGTGGTACTTCATAATGTATCATTATATCCATTGCATGCTTAGCCTTAACATTATCAAAATTGATCTGAAGGACTTTGTTTGGTTGTAACTTGGCTTTTGGTTAAGGTTATAAAAGATGGTAAGACGCTCAAACGATACTTGAAGTGGGGGTGGGACTTACAACTTTTGGAATTGACTCAAACAACACATTAACTCATGCCCAGTTTTGTTGACTGGGTGAATCTTAAATCTTTATTTGGTTGGACCGAGCCCGAAATAGGGCAGCCTACGTATCTCACTTCCGAGAGAGGAGAATCAGGTCGGACGTAGTTCCATTAACTTGTTCTTTTTTTTTGTTTTGATTTGATTTTGATTTTTTTTTATTTTATTATTATTTTCGAACTCTTTCTTTTATTCTTATTTTCTTGACATTTATCTTTGACTCTATTTTGATTCCAAAAGAGAGATATGAAAGAAAAATAAGACGAAGCTCAAATGGGTAAACAAAGGATGACACCATGTTTGGATAGAAGAATAAAATGCCTTCATCATGTCAATCTTCAAAAATGCAAGTACTAAACATACAATAAAATCAACAAAGGATCAAATATCATACATAATATCTTTTGACCGCATCAGCATTGATAGCCATTTCTGTCATTTTGCCTTTAATATCTGTCAAATATAAGGCTCCATTGGGCAACACTTTCTTCACAACAAAGGGACCTTGCCAGTTAGGGGAGAACTTGCCTTTTGCTTCAACCTGGTGAGGAAGGATACGTCTCAATACCAACTGACCAACTTCAAAATTCCTGGGACGAGCCTTTTTGTTATACGCTCGAGCCATCCTCCTCTAATACAACTGGCCATGACACACAGACGTTAGCCTTTTTTCCTCAATCAAACTCAAATGTTCCAATCGGGTTTTTACCCATTCGTCATCATCAATCTCTGCTTCTACGATGACTCGAATAGAGGAAATTTCAAATTCTGCAGGGATGACTGCTTCTGTCCAATACACCAATAAATATGGAGTTGCCCCTATCAACACACACTCAAATTTTGCCATCTTTCTTTGGTACGGGAACAACATTGGATAACCACATGGGGTAACGAGCCACTCGAATTACTTTGGCTTCAAGTTGTTTCATGATTTCCTCTTTGATTTTAACACTTACATCAGTTTTAAACTTCCTAACCTTTTGTTTGACAGGAGGAAACGCGGGATCAGTTGGCAATTTATGAGCCACTAATTCAGTGCTTAAATCAGGCATATCATCATAAGACCATGTAAAAACATCCTTGTAATCAATTAATGCTTGAATCATTCCATCTTTTAGCTGTGGCAAAGTATGTACACTAATTTTAGTTTCCCTAACATCTTCTTGATCCCCTAGATTTATTGGCTCATTCTCATTCAAATTAGGATTCGGTTTGTCTTCAAATTGTTCCAACTTTTTGCTTATTTCTTCTAGTGCTTCTTCTTCATCATATTCCCCATCTTGCTTCATTACATCTTGATTAGTTTGGATTTTAAGATCAGGCTGAAAATTTCGCATGCATGTCATGTCA
>NW_025886500.1:0-19675 GCF_002878395.1 Capsicum annuum
CTATATAGCAGGCAATTTTGGAATCAGTCCTAAAATCCTAGTAGATCGCTTTTCAGTCTCTAATCCAGTGGGTAAAATCATCATAACCTGGCGGGTAACAAGAATTGCCCAGTTATGATATCTGAGAAAGTAACTTCAGCAGATTTAGTCGAATTAGAGATGACTGATTTTGATGTCATTCTTGGCATGGATTGGCATTATTACTGCTATGCCATAGTCGACTGCAAAAATAGAATAGTCCAGTTTTAGTTTTCGAAGGAACCCATCCTAGAGTAGAAGGGTAGAGTATCTGCTTTCAAAGGTCAGCTTATTTCCTACCTTCGGGCATGGAAAATAATATCTAAAGGATGTGTCTATTATCTTGTTTGAGTTAAGGACACTAGTTTTGAAACATCCAATCTTGAACCAGTCCCGGTAGTGAATGAATATTGTGATGTCTTTCCCGAAGATCTTCTGAGAATTCCTCCCAAAAGGGAAATAGACTTTGGCATTTATCTTCTTCTAGATACTCAGCCTATATTTATTCCGTCATATAGAATGGAACCAACAGAACTCAGAGAACTGAAAGAAAAATTGAAGGAACTCTTAGATAAGGGATTCATCAGGCCCAACGTTTCCCTATAGGGCACTCCAATAGTATTCGTGCATAAGAAAGACACTTCTCTTAGGATCTGTGTAGACTACCATCAACTCAATAAGGTCACGGTCAAGAACAAGTATCCTCTTCCTAGAATCGATGACTTGTTTGACCAACTTCAAGGTGCCAGTTATTTCTCTAAGATAGATCTCAGATCCAGCTATCATCAGCTCAGAGTTAGGGAATGTGACATTCTGAAAATAGCTTTTCGAACTCGGTATGGTCACTTCAAATTTTTAGCTATGACATTTGGTCTTAAAAATGCCCCAGCCGCCTTCATGGACTTAATGAACCATGTGTTCAAGCAGTACTTGGACAAGTTCATCATAGTCTTCATAGATAATATTCTAGTCTATTCTCGTAGTGAGCACGATCATGTAGACCATCAAGAGACAGTACTTCAGACTCTCAGAGATCATTATTTATTCGCCAAATTCAATAAGGGAGAGTTTTAGATAAGGTCAATAACATTCCTTGGTCACATCATTTCTAGTGATGGCGTTAGAGTAAATTATCAAAAGACTGAAGCAGTAAGAAACTAGCCTCACCCTGCCTCTCCATCAGATATTATGAGTTTCTTTTGTTTGGCTGGCTATTACAGATGGTTTGTTGAGGGATTTTCTTTTATTACATCCCCTATGTCTAGATTAACTCAGGAAAAAGCCAAGTTTCAACGGTTAGATCCTTTCAAGAAGATTTTTTAGGAGTTGAAGACTCGAATCACCTCAGCTCCAGTTTTAGCTCTTCCAAATGGTTCAAATAGGTTCGTAGTGTATTATGATGCATCTAGAGTAGGCTTGGGTTGTGTCATCATGTCGCATGGTCAGGTCATAGCCTATGCCTCCAGATAGCTTAAAACCTATGAGAAGAATTATCCTACTCATGATCTTGAGTTAGCCGTCGTAGTCTTTGCCTTGAAGATTTGGAGGAATTATCTCTATAGAGTTCATGTAGATGTCTTCACAAATCATAAGAGTCTTCAGTATGTTTTTTCTCAAAAAGATCTTAATCTTTATCAGATAAGGTGGTTAGAGCTCTTGAAATATTATGACATAAGTATCTTTTATCATTCGGGAAAGGACAATGTAGTGGCCGACGCTCTCAGTGTGGATGGATCGACTAATCAAATGCCTAGTCATGTTGCTCATATGGATGATAGTAAGAAGAATTTATCTCAGAAAGTACATCAGCTTGCCAGACTAGGCATTCGATTAGTCGATACAAATGAGGGTCATATATGGGTTTAGAGTAGCTCAGAATCATCTTTAGTTTCTAAGGTAAAAGAAAAGTAAGATAGAGATCCCAACCTTATCAAGTTGAAAGAGTGAGTTCAGTTTTTGAAAATAGAGGTTTTCTCCCAAGGGGGAGATAGTGTTCTTCGTTGTTAGGGTTGTCTCTGTGTTCCAGGTGTAGATGACTTAGGGTAGTAAATTCTTCCAGAAGCGCATGGTGTGTGCTACTCTATTCATCGAGGGGCCACAAAGATGTACCGCGACTTATGGGAAATCTATTGATGGAATGGGATGAAGAGAGATATTGTAGAGTTTTTGGCTAAGTACTATACATGTCAGCAGGTTAAGATAGAGCATCATAAGCCTAGTAGGTCCATGCAGGAGTACGGCATTCCTATGTGGAAGTGGGAAGTTGTGAACATAAACTTCATGATGGGTTTTCCTCGAACTCATCATCAACATGATTCAGTCTGGGTCATTGTAGATAAATGACCAAATCAGCTCATTTCCTTCAAGTTCATACCTCTTATTCAGCCAAGGATAACGCCAAACTCTACATCAAGAGTTGGTCATATTGCATGGTGTTCCTCTAACTATTATCTCAGACAGAGGTACCTAATTCACCTCTCATTTCTCGAAAGTATTCCAAAAGGGTCCTGGTACCCAAGTTCATCTCAGTATAGCCTTTTATCCTCACACAGATGGTTAAGTTGTAAGGACCATTCAAATGTTAGAAGATATGCTAAGGACGTGTGCAATTGATTTTAAGGGAAGTTGGGATGACCAGTTACCATTGATTGAGTTTGCATACAACAAAAGCTATCATTCCAGTATTCAGATAGCTCCATTTGAAGATCTCTATGGTAGGAGATATAGATCTCTAATAGGTTGGTTCAACGTTAGTTAGGCCTCAGTTATAGGGCCTGAGTTAGTATTTGACGCCTAAGAAAAAGTCTAGTTGATTAGAGAAAGACTCCAGCCTGTAGATGTTCGTAGAAAAGATCTCGAGTTTGAAATTGGTGACTATGTCTATCTAAAGATCTCTCCTATAAAGAAAGTGAAGCGGTTTGAAAACAAAGGGAAACTCAGTCCACGATATGTCGGTCCCTTCAAGATTCTCAGTTGATTCGGCAAGGTAGCTTATGAGCTTGAATTGCTTTTAGATCTAGACTCACTTCATCTAGTTTTTTATGTCTCTTTGCTCAAGAAGTGCATAGGTGACCCATCAGTTGTAGTCCCTATAAAGAGCATTGATGTTCATAACACTCTCTCTTATGAAGAGATTCCAGTTGAAATCTTAGACTATCAGACTCATAGATTGAGAAACAAAAAAGTCCCTCTAGTTAAGGGTCTTTGGTGAAATCAATCTGTCAAGGGAGCTAGTTGGGAAATAGAGGTAGAAATACGTACCAAGTATCATCACCTCTTCTTCACCTCAGATTAAGCTCCAGGTAATAGTTCTCCTTAAGCTTACTCAGTTTCATGTTCAGTTTTCATCACAAAACTTGGTATGCATTTTCATGCTCATGCTCCCTTTATAAACTTGGTATCAAGTACCATTGCATATTCAGTCATACACTCATGTATCAGTTCAATTATGTAATTATGCATTATATATGCATTCTCATTGTGAGAAACTTAGTTCTTCAAAACACTCAACCATGCATTCATGAATTATTTATACATGTATTAGATATGCATGTTCTGTATTATATGTTCATCTTGTCAGTCATTTCATTCATGAGATCATGTTCCAGTTATTCATGTTCAGTAAGTACGTCAGTTGTATTTTCTCCCGTCTCAATTAGTCTTATTCGAGGATGAATGTTCTCAAGGGGGAGATATTGTAATACCCCATACTTTTCCTAGCTAATTTATCTCAAGAATGTCAAGTATTAGATTCTAAATTAAATAATGGTTATGCGATGAGGAATTTTCACTTTTTGTCATGTGGGAAATTTAATAAGCTTTCCATCGATATAAGATTCACCCAAATCTGATAATCGAGTCAGAAGTTATGACTATTTCAAGTTCCTATTGTAAAACAGTGCCATATTAGTAAGTGGAGCGCCGCTCTACAAGAGGAAATGGCATATGGAAAATTCTAGTAGGGATCCTCGATTATGGCGCGTCACACAAGGGTACAAATTTAGAATTTTCCTTTTCCAGTGTCTAAGAACGATTTCCTCCGTGTCGCGCCAAAGTTTTATGTCGCAAAAGAAGGAGTAATGAAATGGCTCTATGTCGCGCCATCCCTCAGTTTCCCAATTGTCAAATTCCAGTGACATGGCGCGATAGCGCCGCGTCGTGCCAGGGGTTCAGTTCGGAAAAATTTTACTCAAATTAAATGAGGCATCTACGATTAAAAGGGTCAACTTCCCACCCTATTTAATCCCTTTAACACTTGATTCAGCCACTTTTCACTCAAAATACACTCTCTTCTCTCAAAAAACTCTCAAGAACAAGCTAGGATTTTCATAGAAGATCCAATTCCAAGTAAGTTTCTCCGTAAATCTTCATGAAATCATGAACTAAGGTATGCATAGTGTTCATTCATGAACTTATTTCATCCATGAATCCCAACAATCCCTTTTCTAAATTCAAGTTTATGGATTTTCTTATGAATTTCATGATTGGGCTACTCTTATTCATGTGGATAATGAGAAACTGAATTCTACTCCATGGTGGGTGATAAACTCTACGTGGGATAAATTATTATAGATATAGATTCATGCAAACCTATGACTAAATCCTTGAATAATGAAATTAGAATTGAACCATGATGTTTAATTATTGCACAATGATGTTTACATGTACCATCCTACAATATGTTTGATTGAATGCCTAGATGAAGAAAAAGTCCCTAACTATCTTGAAACCATGAAATCCCCATGTATGTACAAGCTATTCCTATCACATGTTCTGATGAAATGCTCCTATAAATGTATTATGGATTATGATGCTAGTTATATGTTCAAGTATGTTATGCTTGGTCAATTTCCTTTCATCGATTCCTGGGGGTACTCGTACACAAAATATTAGCTGTGTGCCGAGAGCCATGTCATGTTTTCATGATACTCTCAGTCAAGCTATGAATCCTTAGACTTCAGACAGTCTTATGCCTCAGGAAATCTCCATGATCTCATGAACTCAGTCATTTGTCAGATATCAGTAGTATTCCGTCAATCAACGGAATTCAGTAACTCAGCCCATGCTTAGCGAAGTAAATCATGTTCAGAGCCCAAAGATGGGAACACACACTATCAAATCAGGGTATGATTCTTAGAAGTCATCTTGCATTCCAAAACTATGTAGCCAGCATAGGTTGAGACATCAACACTGTACGATGAGGGTTGATGAGGGGGATAAGCACTGTCAGATAAGGGCCCCGCCATTCCTGTATATAGGACACTATCAAATGAGGTCGCCAACAGCTTATTCTTACCAGTGGCACGGTATTGACACCCTTTACAATTGGGGTTACAAATTGGACCCCAACTCAGCCATAATGGTGTATTAGGGACATGTCAGTTAGATAACTACTTCCCATAGTTTCATGTTACAGAATCAGGACTGTCAAATATAGTCAATCAGTCTCAGTAATAGAACTCAGATAGTTCTTCAAATTTTAGTACTGTCAGATACAGTCAACTAAGATATGGTACGAAACTCAGATAGTTCCATCAGATTCAGGAGTGTCAGATACAGTCACTCATGTTATCAGTTATATTCAGATTCAGTAATCATGTTATCGCTGTATTAGTGTCAATTGTTATGTCTCATGCATGTATTCTCACTCTCATGATAGTTATCCAGTTATTATTATTGTCCATGCATATGAACCCCATGCATTCAGCCTTCCTTATATGCATACCAGTATATTCAAAGTACTAACGCATTTGTGCTATGGTTTCTTATACCATAGGTTCAAAGACACGAGCACCAGAGCAACAGTAGATTGTAATAAAACAATTGTAATAAAGGTTGGTTATTTCTATTTAATAATGACTCTTGCATGTTATGTTAAATGGGTGGTAAGGGATTCTCCTATCTAGGTGGATTAGGGTAGGTTCCCTCATTATTTAATAATTTTGGTCATGACAAATACAGATGGGACAAGGTACAAGCGCTAAACCTCTACAAAAATTAGTGTCATGATACGGTAGCATATCTGGAAAGTCATCATTACAAACCTATAAAAAGTTACACACCATCGGATCAATTTGACTTCGTAGGAAGGATCTCTGCAATAGTATCCCAAAGATGAGCAAAGAAAGTTTGTCGCCCCTTCCCAATCAACCTTTTGGCAGAAATAAAGAGATACGTCCCATATAAAAAAAACCATACCCGCGCCCCCACTCTAATCTATCAATTCTTTCCATATCCACTATTACTATCTTAGAGTAACAGTCAAGAATGGTATATGGAGAAAACCAACTTATTCCAAGAATTATGTCAACATCTATCATTTGTAAGATCACTATATTTGCCCAATTATTGTAGCCCATGAATGAAATAGAACAAGCATAATATACCTAATCAATAACAATTAAATCCCCAACTGGAGTAGACTCATACACATGATGATCAAGCATATCATACACTATATCAACCCCACAACATATTTAACAGAAGCATATGAGAATGTAGAACCAGTATCAAACAAAATAGTGGGCATCCAGTCACAAAAAAGAATAATACCTGTGATTACCGTATCAGATACCTCTTCCCTAGTCTAGCCTGGAAAAGCATAATTGTAGGTTTTATCTATCATCTGTGTGTTGCTTCTGTTGGGTTGATGAACACCATAATATACATGCCCACCACTTCTACTTATCTGGTGACTACCATGCCCACCCTATAGACAAACTCTACCATTTTCTCCTCCTTCCATATCTAGTGGAACCTAGGAATAATAAGACTGTTACTGGCCTAACTAACTAAAGTATTTGTAAATAGGGTAATAATTTAGGATGAAACCAACCCCACCGCACTCATAAAAGGTATGGTATGGGGTAGGATATTGATCTGAAGAAGATAAAGTCAAATAACCACTAAACTCTGAAGACGGCTAACTAGCCTCTCGTAGACCCCTAGCAAAAACCTATAGCCCTATCTAAATAGGGTAGGTATGGTATCCCTGTGAACTCAGAACCCTTGAATAAGTACTATAGTAATTTTCTAAATTTTGGGAATTTTGTGCTTGTGGATTTGGCATTTGTATATTGTCTCACACCTTAGACCTTCTTAAAAAAATTGACCATCTCCTGGAAGAACATACCTAAAGATATTATCTAGAGCATAGACATATGAAGAATGGTATTCGAACTTTTCACAAAGCAATGTTCACTCCTCCTCTGTATTTTGAAGCTATGAAGATATTAAGACAAATAATAAAATTTAGCCTCATAAGCCACAAATGACATGCTTACTTGCTCATGGTCAGGGAAATATCTCTCTCTTTTCCTTAAAGTACGAGGCACGTGCATCTCTAAAAATGTAGAATCAAATTGAATGCATGATAATTGAGGTAAAGCTATATCCATGCATTATATATACGCCCTCCACCACATCTTGGTATCCCCCTAAAATCGCACAATGACAAACTCCACACTATATCTCTCAACCACCCACATATTATAAAGTCTCTCTAGAAATAAACATAAACTCACAAGCATCTTTAGAGTCAGTGCCATGGAAAATAAAAGGTTTCATCTTTATAAAATTTCAAAACAAATCAGGCTCATTTCCTGTTATCATTGGATCCACTAGTTGTCTCAAAAATACCCATCTTTTATACCTCATCAATTGAGGATCCATAGAAGCAACAAGTTGCATCTTTGGATGCAAACCTGCAAAACCTTCTCAAATATCCATATTACTTGTCAACCCAAACAAGAAGCTTATAACCGGATGAATTATGTCAGCAACCATCTGAATCAAAGTTGCATCTTACTAAGCTGGTGTTACCCTATTATGAATATGTGCCTCCTCATCCTACACCAATATCATTCCATCTTCTGCAACCTTAAGAATATCCATAGTTGGGAAGAAAATTTTGACCTTTATTGAGATGGTCTTATAGCCTGATCACTACCCAAGCTAAGGCTACACTATTTTACCTCGTCTTTCCCTGCTACTATCCTATTCCACAAACCATATCATAATGGCTAATTTGGGCGCTAATACTCTAGCTCTAGCATATCGTCTTCTCACTATTTATGAGAATAAGAATGAAAAATATCAAATGTTAATTTGGATCACCAGACACCAACTAGACCAAGTAATAGTTCAAAAGAAAAAAATATTAGAGTTTTCTTGAGTCCCATAGCCTCTAGAATAAAAGAACAGATGTCTCCATACCTTTCTAAAAGGATCTACTAGACATGTTCTTATATGATGAGATAAACAATCCTAGGGCTTTGATACCAAATTTGTCCTTACCCAAATGATCAAGAGTAGCACCAACACTAACCCTCTGGTGGGAGAACCATCTTTATCATTCCCCAATATCTTGTATTCTTAAGTTAGATTAATCAATATGTCAATGATAATCATAATTATCTCAAGAACTGGTAAATAAAGTGTGGGATTAATTCAAACTAACTATTATAACTCCCAAGAACTCAGAAGACGTAGCACAAGAACTTCAAACCAAAAATATACTAAATAGCAAAAACATAAAGAATGTCTCTTTGTCTGAAAGACGGACAAGAATGACTAAGAAGATCCGAAATAACCTAGATAACAAGTGTTCACCCTTGGATCAAAGTTTGTATACCACACGCTTGAGGTAAGGTCTCATAGAAGTCTCTAGAACACAATATACGGTTATCAAAAGATGAGCATGGGTAATATTTGTACAAAATCTTATTTATGAGTAGGCATCATCGTCTTACTTTTTCACAGCCACACATACACATAAATTAAATATAAGTAAATTAGTACGTCATTACATAAAAAGTAATCTCAACTCAATTAAAAACCACCAAAACTAAAGGACCTGCGACCAATTGATATGCTGAACTAGATTACAACCTTCACACTATCAACTATTTTAGACTACAAAGACATTATCCATAAAAAGGAATTAATACCCCTTCTAAGTACCTCAAGTGCATACCAAAGTCTATTCATTAATACATTTAACAATCTTATCATTCCAACCCTACCTTAAGCACAGAACACATAATGCAAGATTTATGAAAGAAGTACTAATATCATGTTGAAACCAATGCATCATGAATATCATAACTATCAATTCAAATCTCTATATACACACTAAGGGACTTATTATACCCAATATTGAGGACCTGCATGGGACTAACTTTGTCCTTGCACTGTATTAACATGCTACTTGACTCTCTACAGTATCAATAAATAAGTAATTCCTACCCTTATAGTATTGGCCGCTGGATATCATAATATCATGAAATATAATTAATATCACTCAATAAATATCACAATGTACCAATAATATGCAATAAATATCACCTAAGAGGTATCATATTGAACTAATAATTCAAGTAGATAATTTATCATCATCAAAGACTTGGTCAATTTCTATAATACCACATACTTTTCCTAGCTAATTTCATATAAAGAATGTCTAGTATTAGCTTCTAAATTTAATGATGGTTATTCCATGAGGAATTTTCATTTTTTTTCACATGGAAAATTCAATAATCTTTCCATCTATATAAGATTAGCCTAAATCTGATAACCGAGTCAAAAGTTATCACTATTTCAAGATCTCGTCGTAAAACAGTGCCATATTAGTCAATGGCGCACTGTGCCACAAGAGGAAATGGCATTTGGAAAATTCCAGTAGGGGTCCACGATTATAGCGCATTGCGCCAGGGAAACAAATTAGAATTGTCCATTTCCAGTGTGTCAGCGCCATTTTCTCCGCGTCGCGCCAAAGCTCCAGGTTGCAAAAGAAGGGGAAACACGATGGCTCTGTGTCGTGCCATCTCTCAATTTCCCAATTGTCAAATTCTAGTGACACGGTATGATAGCACCATATTGTGCCAGGGGTTCAGTTCGGGAAAATTTTACTCAAATTAGATAACGCATCTAGGGTTAAAAAGGTCAACTTCCCACCTTTATTTAACCCCTTTAACATATGATTCAGTCACTTTTCATCCAAAATACACTCTTATTTCTCAAAAATACTAAAGAACAAGCTAGATTTTTCATTGAAGATCTTATTCCAAGAAAGTTTCTCCATAAATCTTTACAAAATCATGAACTAAGTTATGAATAGTGTTCATTCATGGACTCCTTTCATCCATAAAGCCCAAGAATCCTTTTTCTAGATTCAAGTTTATGCCCAAGCCCAAGAATCTCTTTTCTAGATTCAAGTTCAAGTAAGTTATGCTTGGTCAGTTTCCTTACATTGAGTCCTGGGGGTACTCGTACATGAAATATTATTTATGTCCCGAGAGTCATGTCATGTTTTCATGATACTCTCAGTCAAGATATGAATGGTTAGACTTCAGACAGTCTTATCACTCAGGAAATCTCCATGATCTAATGAACTCAATCAATTGTCAGATATCAGTAGAATTCTATCAGTCAACAGAATTTAGTAATTCAGCCCATGTTCAGTTTAGTAAATCATGTTTAGAGTCTATTCTGATGGGAGTAGAAATTAGCACCGAGTGAACCCAAAGATGGGAACACATACTATCAAAAGAGGGTGTGATTCTTAGAAGTCGTCCTTGCATTCCAGAACTATGTAGCCAGCATAAGTTGAGACATCAACACTATCCACCATTCTTGTATAGGGGATACTATCGGATGAGAGTTGCCCACAGCTTGTCTATTTTCGTAGCACGGTATTGACACCCTTTCTAATTGGGGTTACAGATTGGACCCTAACTCAGCCATAATGTCATATCAGGGGCATGTCAGTTAGATAACTACTTCCCACAGTTTCATGTTGCAGAAGCAAGACTGTCGGATATAGTTAATTAGTCTCAGTAATAGAAGTCAGATAGTTCTTTAAATTTGAGGACTGTCAGATACAGTCAACTCAGATACAGTACGAAACTTAGATAGTTCCATTAGATTCAGGACTGTTAGATACTATCACTCATGTTATCATTTATATTTAGATTCAGTAATTATGTTATCATAGTATTAGTTTCAGTTGTTATGTCTCCTGCATGTATTCCCATGCTCATGATAGTTAGTCAGTTATTATTATTGCTCATGCATATGAACCTCATACATTTAGCGTACTCACATGTATACCAGTATATTTAAAGTAGTGATGCATTTGTGCTATGGTGTCTTATACCATTGGTTCAGAGACACGAGCTCCAGAGCAACAGTAGATTCCAGATATCCGCAGACAGAGTTAGAAGATAGTCCTCATCATTCAAGGACATGATTATTTTCCTATTATCTCATTAATAAGTTATTTAGTTGGAGTTAGTTGGGGACATCTCCCATCAACTCCTTACTCAGATAGTTCAGTCAGTTTGAGGATTTCTAGACTATTATGTTTCAGACTTCAGTATGTTCAGTTTTGTTTTGGGTATTCTATTACCCCACATAAATGTTATATCATTTCGATCATGTTCAGTATTAAAACTTATGACCTTTCAGTTCATGTTTTCATATTATAAAGTATTTTATACACTATACAAGTACAAATATCAGTCATGGGTTAGCTTATAGTCCTTCGGGGTCATGAGCACCGTGTAGCGTTTTGGGTACCAGATTTGGGGCGTTATAATTTCACTATCATCTAACTCATGCTAGTACACACAACAATAACCCTCTCATAGTCACAGACATGTCCGAAGGCCAATCCAAAAAATTTCATTTTATGAATAGGAATGACATCTAAATCAAGTCTATAACTATTATAAAAACCATAAACTACCCCATAAAGAGCTTGAATAAAACTAATCCGCTAGAACCTTTTCCTTTCTCAATGCTTTAGATTGTTCTCAATCTAAAAATAACAAATAAAGAGTAATCAACAACTTACCATTAATTCTAGGCAATAAGAACCAAACCCCAGTGATTTTACCCTTATTCATAGCCTAAACCATCAATTTTTAATTTTCCCCCAATTAATTTGCTTAATTTCCCCATAACTAATGTTAAAGGGTAAGAATTTTATGTTGGGAAGTGTATTCTTGTAGACTAGAACTATTATCAAGTAATTTTAGGACTACCCATAAGTACATTCCACCAACTCATCAACTTAGAAACTAAATCCATAAATATCACCATAAACCCCTATTCTAATGATTCTATGGATTAACCATATTATTCCTACCTTAGAAAGGTGTAAGAATCTTATCTCAATGCTAGAATTCACTCGAGTTAAGAAAAAATTACATCTCTCAAGCCTTTGGTTAAAATTTTGAATATTTAATAAGAAACAATGTAAAAATACATAATTAGACATTTCTACCATCATCGACTGCTACAATAGGTGCCTTACCAGTACAATGGTCTGGTCGTGGCAAAAGTTAGCCCCTATGGTGTTCTTGGGCAACTACCTACTGATCACTACGTGTTCGGTAGACCGCTACAATGGTTCTACTATAAATATGAGGGGACTCCTACCATAGTGACTAAAAACAACTTTGGGATAACTTTTACTTTTCCTTGAATTTACAACACACACTCGAATCTATGGAAACCTAGATTATTCTATCACTGCAATTTTCATAATCGGAATTCTATGAATCCATTATACGTTCTAAATATTTCTATGGGCCACTATGTCTCTTGAATATCACATACTAATCTTGAAACATCAAATACTAACCTTCAAGACACCATGGAACTCTCATATCATACCATACTATATTCTAATCAAAAACCAATCTAGCCTGAGATTTTAACAACTTTCAACTTAGGAAAAACTCAAACCAATGCTATAAAAAAGGGATGGCCCATTATAGACAGTAATAGAATAATACGACCACAAAATAATGCTACAAACAATCTACTCAAAACAACATATATCAATAAGAGTCCAAGAATAAAAACTAAATGTATAGCAATACGACCACTAATCTAATTGAGCTTGATTAGTGACCAAGTTTAGCCTAATATCTACCATGGTGGTGGTCACCTAGTTGATATATTAGTGACCAAGTTTAGCCTAATCCCACCGTGATATCTTTATTTTTCAACTGACTCAATGTTGAGCATTTATTTATTGACCTCTGACTTTGCGAAGTTAGGCAGTGTATTAAAAAATAATCGAAAGTTATGCATGTTACATTTATATTTTTCATGTTCCTCTTATTAAAATAATTTTATTCTCTTTATTTAATATTTTAGTAAATTATGTAATACCCCGCAAAGTCTTTTTCCAGTCTAAGCCTTAGAGCGTATTCAGTAAAGCGGAAATTCGAGTCTAAAACTTTCAGAAATATCTTCCTAAGTATGAAATACTTTGAATAGTGTATAATTTTCCTAATTTCTAATTTTTTCCATGTAGAACATTGAATAAGCTTTCCATCGATAAAAAATTTACACAAATCGTACACTCGGCTGAAGAGTTAGAGCCATTTTAGTGAGAAAGTGTGCCACCTGACACCTTAGCGCATCGCGGAGCCAGCCAAAATGGTAATTGTCAAATTCTAGTGAAAATCCATGATTCCATCGCATCGCGGTATTGTTTCAATTCGCACCTAAGGGGGCAATGCGATTTCCACAGCGCCGCGCCATCATGCAGTTTCCCAATTGTCCAAATTCCAGTGAGCTAGCACGAGTATGGCGCGTCACGACAGCATGTAAAATAGGGGATTTTTTTAGTTTAATTCCAAGTGCTTTTTGTTGTCTTCTCCTTTTTCCCAACCTCTATAAATACCCAGTTGAGGGCCTTCATCCTCATTTTCTCTCCTTCGACTCTAGAAACTAGGGTTTCGAAAATCAAAACCCTCTTTTTTTCTTCAACAAAAATCAAGAGAGAATCAAGAAAAATCAATAAATCTTTCTAATAACCCTCAACAAAAGAGTTTCTGCAGGTATGTAGATGTTTATTCTTGGGTCCCTTTCATTAGAGAAGCTCAAGTACTCTTTTTTAAGACTCTAAGATTTTATGTTTATGTTTTGTTCATGATTCATATGAGTTGAAATTGATGTTCCATGTGTTGTTGAGTTTTGATTTATGTTTGTCTACAATATTTATGAACTTGAACCCTAGTATATGGAATTCTTGTGTTGGTAGTGATGAACCCTAGTATGTGGAATTCTTGTGAGGGTTGTGATGAACTTTCTTAAGGATGCTTCCTATATGAAGTGTTCATGTTAAATAGGAGTAGAGATGGTTGAATAAGCAAAGCATGTCCCCCATAAGTTTGATAAAGAGCTTCAGTGAAGCATAAGGGCCATTATAGTATCTTGAATAGGAAACCCCCAAATTGGGAGCTAGTCCAGGCATGCCTTGAGTTTGATAAAATGCCTTAGTGAGTAAAATATGCCATAATAGTACGAAATCCCTAAGCAGGTGTATACCTGTACTTGCTTAGTGTTTTTGAAAGACCTTAGTGATGAAATCGAGATGTGATAGTTGTAAATTCTCCAATTATGTGCTCTCTGACATATGCTAAGCTTTTAATACATGCCAAGTGGTTAGCGAGTAAATTGAGACATGACAGTACAAAGTTTTTCCCAAATCATGTGATGTCCAAATACATGTCAAGACTGATTTAGGTATGAAGTACTTAAGGTAAGACCTTGTTAAAGGTAGGAAGATCTAGTAGCATGTTTCGTCTACGCTATTATATGTCTATGATTCTTAAATGCTTAAAGTGACCCCTTGGTGATGGTGATGATGAATAGATGTTTGTGATCCCTAAATGTTTGAAGTGATGTCTTAGTGATTGTGAGGATAAACATATGATATGATTCCTGAATACCTGAGGAGATGCTTTAATGATTGCAACGATGAATGAATGATTGGGGTGATAACTAGTTATGAATGGTTATGCTTTACTTTTATGTTATCGAGTCCTGGGGGTATTTATACTCGAGAATATAGTTGTTGTCTAGAGACTGTGTCAGTTTCTTGGTAACTCAAGTTGAGCCATGATTCTCAAAACTTAGTGAATTATAGAACGTTGCATCCTCAGACAGTTACAGAACTTAAGAAGTCTCAGTAATCTTAGTTAACTTTGTAATCTCCGTATCGCTAGTAATCTAGCCTCAGTTCTATGATCAGCTCAGATTTAATAGTATTCAAGTGTTCAACTCTAATCTCAGAAGCAATTCGAGTAAGTTATTCAAGCTCTATATCATCAGTCAGATATTATGATTTAATACCATTTTTGTCATATACAAAACTAAGTGATCTTTACATAACTCAGTTAGATCTTTTGAGAAACATGATCAGTATCATATTCGATTCAGTTATGTTTAGTTAAGAATTCAGTTTAGAGTTTTTCAGTTAGGAGTAGAAACTAGCACCAGGCGAGGAAATGGATGGCGGCTCATCCCATTTAGTGAGAGAGAGGTTGGAGTCATTAGTAGCAATCCCTGACCTCTAAAACTGCATAACCAGTGCAGGTTGTAGGAGTCTTCATCAGTAAATGCTGCCACCACCAGAGAGAGAGAATTTGACTATGATATTACCTTAGGTTGACTTTTTGTTAAGGGTCATCCATCAAAGAGGATTAACCAGAGAGAGGTCTTTACCCGTGGCACGATATTGACACCCTTCTAGATTGGGTTACAGGTTGGACCCCATCAATTGTAGGTTAGGGCATGTCTACTTCCCACAGTTTCAATTTCAGTTTCAAATTCAGTCTCAGTGTCAGTATCAATCTTCAAAAACCAGGACTGTTAAATATTGTCATCCATCTCTATGAGGAACTCAGATAGTTCCGTTGATTCATGGACCATCCGTCAGATATTCTTGGTCTTATATACAATTATTTGATATCATATTCAGAGATATGCCACTAGACAGCTTGATCACAATCTCAGATTCTATTGAGTATTCTTGTTGTCAGATTCTGATATGATAATTTCCTTACCATTGATAATAGCTTCCTTAATCATCCATTAGAGAGGTTGATCTTTAATCTTATCATTCGAGAGCAGTAAGCTCAGAATTTAGTCATCGATGTAAGTACATCCGATTTCTCAGTCATCAGTATGAGATGAGTCAGTGTCTTAAAAATATCTTCCTAAGTATGAAATACTTTGAATAGTGTGTAATTTCCTTAATTTCTACTTTTTTACATGTATAACATTGAATAAGATTTCCATCGATAATAAATTTGCATAAATCAGACAATCGACTGAATAGTTACAGCCATTTTAGTAAACAGTGTGCCACCTGACACTTTAGCGCATCACGGAGCCAGCCAAAATGGCAATTGAAAAATTCCAGTGAAACTTCATGATTCCATCACATCACAGTATAGTTTCAATTCGCACCTAATGGGGCAATGCGATTCACATCGCGTCGCGCCGTCGTTCGGTTTCCCAATTGTCCAAATTCCAATGAGCTGGCACGAGTATGGCGCGTCGCACCAGCATGTAAAATCGGGTTTTTTTTTAGTTTAATTCCAAGTGATTTTTGTTATTTTCTCCTTTTCGCCAACCTCTATAAATACCCGATTGAGGGCCTTCAGCCTCATTTTCTCTCCTTCCACTCTAGAAACTAGGGTTTCTAAAATTAAAACCCTCTTTTTTTCTTCAACAAAAATCAAGAGAGAATCAAGAGAAATCAATAAATCTTTCCAATAACCCTCAACAAAAGAGTTTCTAAAGGTATGTAGATGTTTATTCTTGGGTCCCTTTCATCCAATAAGCTCAAGTACTCTTTTTTAAAACTCTAAGATTTTATGTTTATGATTTGTTCCTGATTCATGTGAGTTGAAATTGATGTTCCATGTGTTGTTGAGTTTTGATTCATATTTGTCTACAATATTTATGAACTTGAACCCTAGTATATGTAATTCTTGAGTTGGTTGTGATGAACCCTAGTGTGTGGAATTCTTATGAGGGTTGTGATGAACTTTCTTAATGATGATTCCTATATTAAGTGTTCATGTTAAATAGGAGTAGAAATGGTTGAATAAGCAAAGCATGTCCCCCATAAGTTTGATAAAGACCTTAGGTGAAGCATAAGGGCCATTATAGTATCTTGAACAGGAAACCCCCAAATTGGGAGCTAGTCCATGCATGCCTAGAGTTTGATAAAATGCCTTAGTGAGTGTAATATGCCATGATAGTATGAAATCCCTAAGCAGGTGTAAACCTGTACTTGGTTAGTGTTTTTGAAAGACCTTAGTGAACAAGTCAAGATGTGATGGTTGTAAATTCTCCAATTATCTGCTCTCTGACATACGCTAAGATTTTAATACATGCCAAGTGGTTGGCAAGTAAGTTGAGACATGACAGTACAAAGTTTTCCGCAAATCATGTGATGTCCAAATACATGTCAAGACTGATTTAGGTGTGAAGTACTTAATTTAAGACCTTGTTGAAGGTAGTAAGATCTAGTAGCATGTTTTCTCTACGCTATTATATGTCTATGAATCTAAAATGCATAAAGTAACCCCTTGGTGATTGTGATAATGAATAGATGTTTGTGATCCCTAAATTCTTGAAGTAATATCTTAGTGATTGTGGGGATGAACATATGATATGATTCCTGAATACCTCAAGAGATGCTTTAATGATTGCGACGATGAATGAATGATTGTGGTGATGACTAGTTAAGAATGGTTATGCTTTACTTTTATGTTATCGAGTCCTGGGGGTATTTATACTCGAGAATATAGTTGTTTTCTAGAGACTGTGTCAGTTTCTTGAAAATTCAAGTCGAGCCATCATTCTTAGAATTTAGTGAATTATAGAACGTTGTATCCTCAGACAATTACAGAACTAAAGAAGTCTCAGTAATCTTAGTTACCTCTGTAATCTCCGTATCTCTAGTAATCCAGCCTTAGTTCTATGATCAGCTCAGATTTAATAGTATTCAAGTGTTCAAATCTAATCTCAGAAATAATTTGAGTAAGCTATTCAAGCTCTATATCGACAGTCAGATATTATGATTTAATACCATTTTCTTTAGATACAGAACTAAGTGTTCTCAGCATAACTTAGTTAGATCTTTTGAGAAACATGATCAGTATCATATTCGATTCAGTTGTGTTTAGTTAAGAATTCAGTTTAGAGTCTTTCAGTTAGGAGTAGAAACTAGCACCAGGCGAGGAAAGGGATGGCGGCTCCTCTCGTTCAATGAGAGAGAGGTTGGAGTTATTAGTAGCAATCCCTGACCTCTAAAACTGCGTAACCAGTGCAGGATGTAGGAGTCTTCATCAGTAAAGGTTGTCACCTCCAGAGAGAGAGTATTTGACTATGATATTACCTTAGGTCAATTTTCTATTGAGGGTCATCCATCAGAGAGGATTAACCAGAGAGAGGTCTTTACTCGTGGCATGGTATTGACACCTTTCTAGCTGGGGTTATACGTTAGACCCCACCTATGGTAGGTTAGGTCATTTAGGCTAAGTAACTACTTTCAACTATTTCAGTTTTAGTTTCAAATTCAGTCTCAGTCTCAGTATCAATCTTTCAAAATCAGGACTGTCAGATATAGTCATCTATCTTTCTGAGGAACTCAAATAGTTTCATTGATTCATGGACCATCTGTCAGATATTCTTGGTCTTATATACAGTTATTTGACATCATATTCAGAGATATGCCACTAGACAGGCTTGATCACAGTCTCAGATTCTACTAAGTATTCTTGTTGTTAGATTTTGATATGATCATTTCCTTACCATTGATAATAGCTTCCTTAATCATCCATTAGAGAGATTGATCTTTAATCTTATCATTCGAGAGCAGTAAGCTCAGAATTTTGTCATCGATGTAAGTACATCCAGTTTCTCAGTCATCACTATCAGATAAGTCATTGTCTTAGTATCTCAGTGTCAGTAGTGAGTTCAGTCTGAATTAAGGCTGTATCCGAGTTTTAGTCTCTAGAGTTGTGATGATTGTGACTATGGTCCATGCATTCATGTACGTGTATGTGTTCTCATGCGGTATTTTCATGATTATTCAGTTTTGATATTATACATGCATGAGCCCTTGCATTTAACCTACCTCGTCTACATACTCAGAACATTCCTGTAGTAATGCATTTGTACTATGGTGTTCTATTTGACACCATAGGTTCAGAGGCACAGGATCCGGAATTTCCTCAGCAATTCAGTCCAAGCCAGCAGCATTAGCCATAGCCTTGAGTCCTCTTATTTCGAGGACAAATCCTAATTTACTATTATTTTATCATATTTTGTTTACTTTCAGTTGACGGAGTTAGTTGGGGATATGTTTTATCAACTCCACAGTTCAAATAGTTTAGAGGATTTTCAAACGGGTGTATTAGTATTCAGTTTTCAGTTTTGTGTATTCATAGATGTGTTGAACCTTATGGCTAGTTTCCACATTTATTTCAGATATTATGTAGTGCACAGGTACAGATATTAGTAAAGGGTTATCTTGTGGTCCTTCGGGGTCATAAGTATCATGTGACGTCTCGGGATGGGATCTCGGGGCATTACAAATTAATAGAGATCTATTAGTTTGTTTTAATATAATTTTTATTATTAAATAATTGTATAAATAGTAATAGACAAATTTATATTCCAAAATATAATCAATATGAATAGTTTAGTAAATTAAAACCTTAATAATATATTGCATAAATTACATTTTCATTGGGCATTTATGATATCCTTGTAAATCTTGGAAAAGTAAACTTATCTTTTAAAAACTTTTAAAGAATTTGTTAATTCGATTAGCTTA
>NW_025886501.1:0-1907 GCF_002878395.1 Capsicum annuum
ATAAAAATCAATAGGAAGAGAAGGGGGGTGGGGATCATGGTTGTGGGAAAGGAAAGAATTTTCTTCACATATTCATGATATGGTAGTCCCAAGTAACGCTATTATGATACATGAAAACATAAAGCTTATGATTTTCTTTTGGCTGAATCGTCCTTCGACACGTCTAAAGTTGACACTATTTTTTATTTAGACACTTGTTTAAACATCTGTAGAAGGGTCCGACTTGGCCATTTTGACGTTCTTCGTACACTTGGCAAGGGGTTCAATAGTATCAGAGCTAATACATGTATATTATTTTCTCTAATACCTCCTACCAAATGATGTCTAAATTCTTTCCTTCCCAACAACCATCCCCACCCACCCCAACCCATGCACCCCACCCCTTTCCCATTGATATTATTAGGTTTAGGTGTATAGTTACGAGAGGTAGGTTTCTCCTGTAGGTTGATTGGTGACAATTGAACTCTATTACTTTTGATACAACTTTTCCATGACCCAATAGTCAATATTAAGAATAGATCGAGCACATGGTTGTAGAACTGGATGTACTATATTTACTTAATAATATTACTGAGTTAAAACATAAGTAGACATTGTTGTTCCTTTTTTCCTTTTTACATGACACTGCTAGTTTCTACTAACACATTGTTAAGGCCACCTTTGTTTACACGAATGTAGTTTGGTATGTTGAACAAAAATTTCAATATGGTAATTAGATATCTACTGTATCCATGCCCAAGTAACACTGTTATGAGATTTGAAAAGATGAGGTTATCATTTTATTTTTCATTCCCTGATGTTTATATAATAAATATTAGCATTATTAATACATCTTATTCAGTGAAAAGATAAGCTTATGGTTTTCTTTTGGTTGAACCATTCATCGACGCATCTAAAGTTACCCTATTTTTCTAAACACTCAATTAAACATCCATAGGAGGGTCTGACTAGGTCATTTTGACATTTTTCGTACATTTGGCAAGTTGCATGTTTAAGACACAAAACAAACGTGTGAAAAGCCTAAAAACATACTTTTTTTTTATTCTTTTATTTCCTTCTTTTTATTCTTTTTCTCTTTCTTCTCCGCTAAATATTTCCTTCATTAACAAACCTTCCACCATAGCTATCTTGTTCATCGATAAAAAAAAAAAGACCGCCACCATTCTCTGAGAGAACACATGATAATTTTTTTTAATAAAATCAAATTCAAAAAAATAATTTTATGTTCTTAAAAAGAGAATGAACCAAAAAAGGAAAAAAAGTCTCCACACCTTCCTTTCAGCTTTTTTCTAGATGTTCTACTCCTTGATCTAAAATCTAAATTTCTGACAAAATAAATTTGTTTTACTTTCTTCACATAGTCTTTAACAAGTTTAATCTCCTCCATCTTTATCTCTCAAATCAAAATCTTCGTTACAGTTAAATAGTTTGCGACTAGAACCGACGTTGCCAAAATGAGTGTTTGAACCTTATTCACACTGAGACCATTTGTTAGGATCGAGATAATCACATGTCATGCGGAAGCTAGCGAAGCAAACTTAAAAAGACCATGAATAAGAAGACATGCGAAAATTACACCAAAAGAGAAGCAATAATTTAAAGTGATTCGATCAGTCGACCTACATTCATCAAAAGAGTTGAGCAATTCAAAGAATATAAAATATCGAGAGAGACAACGTTACACAATACTCAGAATTAAAAAATTTATCACAGTAGACGAAAAAAAACCTCGATTTATAGCGTCAAAAACTTTTTACGAAAGATTAATCAAATATGAAGAACTCATGTTTTTCTTTTTCCAACATAAAAACTCAATTATAATACCAACAGAGGTCACCCCACCCCATGTTCATAATAATAATGTGACCATACATGAAAATTTTTAAAAACTTTACAAAAGAAAGGGC
>NW_025886502.1:0-14497 GCF_002878395.1 Capsicum annuum
CAAATTACACAGATTTGCGGCGGAAACTGAAGTGGATTCCGAACGTAGGACACTGGAACCCTAAAAGGTGTAGAATGTTGCCAAAAAAATCAACTCAAAGCTCTGAAACGTGAGAAAATTCAGCACACAGCTCCGAAATATAGGTGAAAGATGAGCTCAAGGCTCTGATACCATGTTAACAATGAGAATGTAAGGGAGATAAATCTCTATTTCTGAATTACTCTAGAAGCTTCACTGATCTTAGAAAGGTAAAGGTATAGAGAGAAATATTTCTTCTTCTTGAAAAATGATAACTGTTCGGTCAGTGTACGATATTTACATACATAAACTAGATATTTCTATTACAACTGGACCAAGTACATAATTATCTATACAAAACAATAACAGGCCTAAATACATCCATGACCAAAATCAAGGTGGCTTTACTAAGGAGTAGTCAATCATGAATCTATTTACATGAGGTTCAACATTCTATTCCATAGAAAGTACTATTTTCACAACAATCTATACAACTCTATAAAGAGATGTATATCCATGAAATTACACTAGATATATTATCATTTATACAACCAAATAAGTAATAACCTTTAAAGTTTGTCTTTTAATTGAAACACATAATAAAGTGAAATCCGGGTACTTCTTTTAAATTGTTTTAATTGTTACTATCGATAACAAGTATAAATTCATTAAGTGCTCATTAATAATAGACATTTCGAACTCCACTCATGAAATTACACTGTATATATTATCGTTATATAGATTCACCATGAAGAATGTGTTCCGCAAATACAAATTATGAATGGCATTCAAATAGTAATTTACAAACTAATTTTTGTACTTTTTTTGCGGGAGAAATTGTAGGAAATAGGACTTAGGTTTTGTTTCTATTTCCATTCATGGACGGAAATTCCAAGCGACACCGTACTGGAGAAGAAGTTGGTGGCGGTAGCGGCGGCGATGAAGGAGGAGGTGGATGCTCCAAAATCGATTTTGAGCCATCAATGGATAGATTTCAAAAGCATATAAAAATTAATGCGTTGGAGAAAATAGATTTGTCATCTCTTTGCACCGTCGCTTGTGTCTCTCCAATCTTCAATTCTGCCGTCACACATCTTCTTTCTGTTTCGTCTTCCGATCTTTCTGTAAGTTGACTTAGCTCTTTTTTTCTAATTAAATGCCCTAATTTTATTGTTGTAATAGATAAAATGAGTTATATTGAATGTGATATCGGACAATAAATACATGGTGATTTCTTTCTAATGTCCTGGCCTTAGTGAACAGTTACCAGTTGTCTGCTAATGAGTGAGAGGTGGCAAGTATTTCGGAGAATTAGTCAAGGTAGTTCGAAAGTTGGCTAGTACACCACGATTATAAAAATAAAATAAAACTTGATACCACATCCCTCGTAGCCTTAGTGAGATAATACATATGAAATTAGCAATTTGTTTTGTTTAAAATTCGAGATAAGGTGAGAGTGGCTTTGGTGGAAGCCTGATGAAGGAAGCGAGGCTGAGATGGTTCGGTTATGTGATGAGGAGGGGCACAGATTAGGTTAATCCAAATCAACCAGCAATAAACTCAAAATAGTTCAAACTGCCAAATCAATCTCAAGACACTCAACCAATCATTCAACTAGGTCTCAATCCTAAATAAGTCCTTGGAGTCCCACTCCACTCTATTCACACTCATTTTCATTTCGTAGTGATCAAGAAAGTATCAACCAAATCTAACAAAAACTTTAGATTATCTAAGAACAACATATTTCACTTAACATAAACTCGAGACAATTGAATTGGAATTTTAAACAAAACAAATTACTAATTTCATATGTATTATGCTCAATGAGGCTACGAGAATGTGGTGTCAAATTTTATTTTATTTTACAATCGTGGTGTCCTAGCCAAATTTTGCACACATCGACTAATTCCACGAAATACTTGCCACCTCTCACTCATCAGTGGGCAGCCGATCCACCAAGGTCAGGACACTTGGAAGGAAATCACCTAGTTTTTTTGCCTGGTATCACATTTAATATAACTCATTTTATCTATTACAACAAAAATATTAGGGTATTTAATTAGAAAAAAAAAGAGTGAAATTAACTTACAGAAAGATCGGAAGACGAAACAAAAGAAAGACGATATGCGAAGGCAGAATTGAAGGTTGGAGAGACACAAGCGACGGTGCAAAGAGATGTCAAATCCATTTTTTCCAACACATTAATTATTATATGATCTATAAATCTACCCATTGACAGTTTTTACATCAAACTAACCGTTACTTAGTCATTGGAGTAACATATGAATGTTTATTATTGATTTGGAAAGTCTTTCTTACTCTAATATTGTTACGTTTACATACGATTTGATAAATTATTTTATCTAACATTAATGAAATCAAACTAGCCGTTAACTAACCGTTTGGGTTAACACCTATAAATTCAAGGTATTATTTTGGAGATTGAAATATAGAATTCTTCAGAGTTATTTGAAACATGCCCTACCCACAGAGACAGGTAAGATCTGTATACATCCTACATTCTCACTCTACTTGTGAAATTACACTAGGTATGCTATTGGTTGTTGTCTTATCTTCTAATATGCTGAATTTTCTTACTTGATTTTTCTGTTGTTTCTGTCCCAATTATATCTGAACGAGTTTATTGAATCTTGAACATAAGTCTAATTATCTTATTCATTATTGACCCACCTTAAGTTAATTCTATTCCATAGAAAGTACTATTTTCACAACAATCTATACAACTCTATAAAGAGATGTATATCCATGAAATTGCACTGAATGTATTATCGTTTCTACTACAAATAAGTAATAACCTTGAAAGTTTGTCCGTTAATAGAAGCACATAATAAAGTGAACTCTGGGTACTTCTTTAAACTGCTTTAATTGCTTACTATCTATAACAAGTATAAATTCATTAAGTGTTTATTAATAATAGCCATTTCGAACTTCACTCATGAAATTACACTGAATAGATTATTGTTATATAGATTCACCATAGAAAACGTGTTCAACAAATGTAAATTATGAATTGCATTCAAATAGTAATTTATAAACTAACTTTTTTGTACTTTTTTGCTGGAAAAATTGCAGGAAATTGAGGACTTAGGTTTTGTTTTCTGTTTTCGTTCATGGATGAAACTGCTAAGTGACACCATACCGTAGGAAAAGTTGGTGGCGGCAGCAACGGCGAAAAAGGAGGAGGAAGCTCCAAGATTTTGAGCCATCAATGGGTAGATTTACAGATAAAAAATGAATTTGACATCTATTTGCATCACCGCTTGTGTCTCTCCAACCTTCAATTTTGTCTTCGTATATCGTCTTCCTTTTGTTTCGTCTTCCGATCTTTCTGTAAGTTGATTTCGCTCTTTTTTCTAATTAAATGCCCAAATTTTTTTGTTGTAATAGATAAAATGATTATATTGAATGTGATACCAAACAAAAATACTAGGTGATTGTAGACACCTAATTTCGTCCCTCCCCGATATCGTTTTTACCCATTTTTACTTTATCCTACCGTATACCCTCACCCATCTAATTATTCCCCACAAAAATACAAAAATAACAAACTTCTAACAACTTTTGACACATCACCACCCCACCCCATACCCTACCTACCCTACCCCACTACCTTACCCCACATCAGCTTTTTTTTTTTAACCAACTCACAAAACAGCAAAAATATAAAGAGAGGCCCACAAAGAAAAAGAGGACATCTTCCTTTTCTTTTGAATTCATTATCAACAAAATGGATATTAGATATTACAGAGGGACCTCACGTTTTTGAAGGGGATCTTCCCGTTTTTCCATTTCTTCAATTCACACAACAAACAAAAAACGAGGGGGGACTTTCTTTGATTTTTATTTTTTTGGAGCGTCATCATCATCTTCATAGAAGAACACGAGAGCAGCCATGGATGAACTCGATTTTTCTTTTTTTTTTTTCTCCAAGAAATCGAATACAACACATTAGATACTAAAAAGGGGACACTCATCTTCTTCCTTTCGATTCAAGACCATACACCCACATAGCCACAAGCTTACACGCACACACTGAAAAAGTCCAGATCGGGGAGAGAGTAAGCTGAACGAAAAAAAGAGAGAGGGATTCGAGGTTGAAGTTTGAAACGGAGAAGAAAACGGGATTGGTTTTAGGTTACTCGGAAATGGGTCGGTGGTTTTGGTCACTGTTCCGGTGATTACTTAGCCGGAATTCTAGTCAACGTTTGCTCGGTTTTGTTCGTTCAAAGAGCCCGGTTCAAAATTCTCAATATTTTTCCGTTTTCTACCGATTTCTAGCTGAATCCAGCTTGAAACAGTGAGGTTCACTGGAATCTATTTTGGCATTTTTTGTTTGTTGTCCCGTTTGAGTTCATCGGAACTCAGATTACAAAAGATTCGGTCTTCCGTCAGGTCGTTTGAGGCTTTAGTTCAGATTGCTATTTTTCTATTCGAGTTGGATTCATCGCCATTGAGGTTCTATTTGAAATTCCAAGTCCGAGTTTTCTTATTATCAACAAAGATCAGATTGTTGAAAGGTCCATTTCTTAACTCGCTCTCTTTTTATCTATCTTGGTGTGTTGAATAGATTGTGAATATGTGTGGTGTTATTATGTTTTGTTGGATTTTTGTTGATGTTGATCATGACGTTTGTGATTCGGCTATGTTGGTTTGAGGAATGAGTTTTATCATGTTTTAATGGGTTGATAAAAGGAAAATTGGGGTGGAATTACGAGATTGATAAAATGATGAATTTGGTTAATGATGGTTTTATTGTTACTTTTTGTTCAACTTGGAATAAACATGAATAACGTTAGTGAACTCGATAGTATCACTGTTTTAGGTCACTAATTGGATAAGAGAATATAAGTTGGGTAGGCGAATTTAGGAATAAGTGTTTTCATGGAATGTTTAGAATTGACGGCTTTGGTTGAATATTGGAAATTCCATGAAATGTTTGAAATTTTGTTGAAAAATTTGATTTTCTCGCACTAAAAACTGTATTCATTTGGTCGGGGAATGCTTCAAAGGATTTGTATTGATTTATCCGAGGAATGCCCCGAAGTACCTTGCACTTGGAAGATGTTCGTGGTGAAGGCCCGAGGCGTCGGGTGAAGCGGTAGAGCGTAGTATAGGATTAGTCTAGGGTAGAATAGATTTATATTTCCGCATTATTTATTCCTGGACTGTATAATTTGGACTGGACATTATTTTGGTTTTGAATTTTGGATTGTTTGGTTTTGTTTGTGTGATTGATTGTTTTTGTGTGCTTTGTGTGGTTTATGCATTTGTAGTGTCAAATTAGCCGATATACTCCACCGAGCGACCGTGGTCGAACCACAGGATCGAGGGGTGCCTAACACCTTCCCCTTGGTCAACAGAATTCCTTAACCAGAATCTCTGTTCGCAAACCAGTTTAAAGAGTCAAATGGTTTTGAAAAAGGATTTTCCAATGGTGACTTGGCACACCGGATTATGCCAAGTGGCAACTCTGAATAAAAAATATAAATAGTCCTTTTTCGAAACAAATTTTCATCTTTGTCACTTTAATAATAAAAACCCTTTCGAAACTTAAAACTAATCTTTTGGATGTTGAAAAAGGAGTGTGACAGCTTTGGCAACTCTGCTGGGGACAATTTCAGAATCCGAGCTTTTTTTGGAGTTGTATCGACTTTGTTTGGCATTACAAGTGTATAAGCATTGTTTGTGATTTTGTTTGTGTTTTCACTTTTGTGTATTTTCGTGCTCTTTGTTTACAGTATTTATCCTATGTGTATCCAAGTCATTCTTTCCGCAACAAGTCTCGGAGCGCACATCGTGCGCACGAACTCTAGTTGAGTCACCTTTATTTTAGGGGGGTAGCCATTGGATGTATGGAGTAGGTGGAAAGCTAAGCAATCACTATCGACCATATGCTCCCCCGAACAGCCTTGTTAGTGAACCCCAACGTAGGTTAGCCTTTAGGTCATGCTTATGTGCATTATATTGAAGACCTAGCAGGTGGGCCCTTTGTAGGAGACTCACCTCTAAGGCATCCCTACGTGCTAAATGTTGCATCTTTGAGGGTAACGAGGTTATTTGACCGATTGGTTTGGGCAAAAATATGAGTTAGAAGCAAAGTGTGTAGACAAAAAATTGTTGAAAAAAAAAAGAAGAAAAAGAGTGAAGGAAAAAAAAAAATTGGTAGTTTATAGGGTTCTTTATGGCTTTTGTTTTTCACAATTCAAAAATTAATAATAAAATAATAATAAAATGTTTTTTTTTACTTTTTGCACTCATTTCCTACAAAATCAAAAATGTTAAAAAATTTTCCTTTTATTTCTTTAGTAAACATTCATAATTCGAAAACTCCAAAAATATTTTTTCCTTTCAATAGGAGCTTTGTACATTCTTATATAGTGAAAATGCCAAAAAGATTTTCCTTCGTAATTGTTGGTGTCAGTTTTAGTTGAAGTGTCTAATTAAAAATCCAAAAAAAAGATTTTATTTGTTTGTCTTTGGTTGTGTCTATTAAGTTAGGGTCAATCTATTAGTTAATCATTAATTGTCCAATCTGGACGAACTACGCACCCCTGATTCTCCTCTTTCGGGATGTGAGATACGTAGGTAGCCTATTGTTGGTTCGGGGATCTTATTTAAAAAAAAATAATTAAAAAAGATTTTTTTTCACTCTTCATTTAGAGTAGGTGTTTCATACATGTATTGAAAAGAAAAATACAAAGAAAAAAAAAATTTTCTCAATAGTCGTAGGTTTCATTTTTGGTTGATCTTATTTCAAAAATTCAAAAAGATTTTCTTCACTCTTCATTTAGAGTAGGTGTTTCATATACATCTTTAAAAGAAAACTACAAAAACATTTTTCTTTAATAGGTTCAAGTTCCATTTTCATATGAAATTTAAAACTGAAAACCCAAAAAGATTTTCTTTGGTAATCATAGATTTCACTTTGTATAGGGATGTTAAAGCTGAAAAATTCAAAAACATTTTCGTCAATTCTTTTGACAAATTGTTATTTTCTTTTCTTCTTAAAGTTTCGAGGGAAAAAAATAAAAAGAGTTCAATTGGCCATTTTGGCATGACTTCACAAACTACGCACACCTGATTCTCCCCTTTCGGGGGTGGGATACGCAGGCGCCCTTCTAGGGTTCGGTGATTTTTTTTCAAGAAAAAAAAAGAGGTTTTGAAAAATGTTGAACTCTAACATATTTGTTGTCTCTTGTTCAGTTAGTTTAAGGTGGTTGGTTTGTGGTTTCCTGGATGGTACTCCATATCACACCAAATCCAAGGAAGGGTTAGTTGTGTCCAACAAGGATATAGAGAGTGGCATTATGGATGAAACAAAGAGTCAGGAAAATGAGAGTTTAAAGGAAGAGAATTTGAGACTGAGACAACAAATGATGGGAATGTACCGAGCTTGGGCCAGTGGGCTGCCTCCACCTCCGTTCCCCACTTTTGACCCTGAAAATACCTTGAGTCTTCCACCAAAATTGCAAAATCAGTTTCCTACTATTGTTGATGCACCACAGCATGCCTCAGAATTCATTCCACGTCAAATTCATCTCAACACTTCCACCACTCTTTCTTTATCTCCACGTTATAATTCTACCACATTCACAGCACCACATACCGTCTGTGCTTTTGTTGCTCAACCTTCTACTAAGGCTTCCGCTTTGTCTATCAATCCAACGATTGTGCTTCCCTCAGTCCACTAGTGACTCTAAGTTTAATACTGTTGATGATCATTTGTATACTCTTGAGCCTACAGATAAGTTAAGTGAACCGCCAAAATTTCTTACTAAGAAGCCTAGCATGCCAAAAGAGCCAGAGAAAATGGTTGGGAAAGTGAAGAGTGTAGAAAATAATATGAAAAATTCCTCTGAACTTCTGGGCTATGAAGATGTTTCATATAAAAACTGGGGTATGTCTTCAAGTGTTAACCTTCCTCCTAGCTTTGAGACATCAAAATTTGGGGAGTCTGATGGACAGAAGGATTCTGTGAAACATTTGGGACGACATTGCAATCAACCAAGGAAAACTGAAGGAAAGAAGAAGGAAAACGCACCTATTGTCATGATAGGGCCAAAGCAGAGTTTGAGAGTTCCAACCTACCAATACTGTCAGCCTCAATCCCGAGCTTACATATCAGGTCCACATAACCACTTGCAACAAGGTTTCTTTCTCCGAAATCCAAGAAATCCCATTCCACTTCCTTGATATCCTGTGAACAATGCACAATTGTATGTTCATCCATCTTCTTATCCATAATGGAATGCACCTGTCCCTCAACATCATCCTCGACCCCCACAAATTTACCAAGGGACCTCTAAATCCAAATTTCATCTGAGGCCAGAGTTCGCAAAGAGGAGGAAGGAAAAAGATAATTTCAATCCTATTGGGGAATCCTATGCCAGTTTATTCCAGAGATTGGTATAGCAGGGCATGATCCCTCCTCTCCTTGGGTATACTTCTGACCCACATTCAAGAAGCTTTGATCCTAATGTGCGATGTGCATATCATTCTGATGTTCAAGTTCATAGTACTGAAGATTGTTGCACTTTGAAAAGAGAAATAGAAAAGATAATTTATGATTAATTGACTGTGGTGCAAAACATTGGCCCTTCGACCATCCCACAGAGTTTGTCACCAGCACGCGGTACTGCATAATATGTGGGAGGCAATGAGTTAAGCATGGGGATCCAGAGCTTATTTGTTGAAAGAAATATGTCTGACAGTGGTGGAAGCTCTAGTCATGTTGATATGCAAACTAGTGGCTAATATGTTAGGCTGAGCAATTGAAAAGTCACCCCTCTCCCTACTAGGAAGAGGTCTGGTAGTTTATTTTGTTTTCTTTTCTATTTTTTGAATTATTTCAGGGTTGTAGTTCAGGATCTATCTTGTTTTGTCCCTTTGTCGTTTATGTTCAAGCCCTTTTATCTTTTATTTCAACTAAATGAAGTGTCCTTTTCCTTTTGTGTTTCAAATATGTGTTGTTTGTTCATTTTCTTTATACAGTCACTTTATGTTGATTCTAGTGATATGACATGCCTATGGAATTTTCAGTCAGATCTTAAAATCCAACTTAATCATGAAGCATTGAATCAGAGAGTTAAATTTAGGAACAGAGAGCATCTGAGAAAATAAATAGAGTGTTGGGGCATTTGGTGATCAACTTGAAGCCTTCTTTGAAAATTGATACTTTTTGAGAATCGCAAGGATAACTTGGTCATCAATTGAAAGACATGTCTTAATTAGGTCAAACAGTGTATACGTGATCCTATCAAGAGGAACAGGAAGAAAATTAGCTCCACGAAGTCATGAGTCCTTCAGCATAAGGAATGTACAACAAAGTGGAGTTGTATGCTGGGCAAGTCTAGAGAAAGCGGTGGCACACATGCTCGGGGCAACTAAGTGTTGTAAAAAATTTCATAAGTGATCTTGATCGTGCACTTTCAAATTGAATGCTATGTACTAGCATTTTCAAGAATTGATATGATGAAGGCATTTCATTCTGCTATCCAAACACTGTGTCATCCTTTGTTTACCCCCATTTGGGCCTTAGTGTTATTTTCTTCATACCCCTCTTTTGGAATCAAGATAAGAGTCAACAAAATTCAAAAAAATATGTCAAAAAATAAAGAAAAGATGAGTGTCAAGAAAAATAAAGTCAGAAAAGTTCCAAAGACAAAAGAGTCAACAAAAGAAAAAAATAGAATCAAGTGAAAGAACAAGCTGCCAGAACTACGCATGACCTGATTCTCCTCTCTCGGGGGTGAGATACGTAAGCTGCCCTACTAAGGGCTCGGTCCAACCAAATAAACAATTTAGAGTCACCCAGTCAAAAGAAACTGGGGCATAAGTTAATCCTCATTGTTTGAGTCAATTCCAAAAGTTGTAAGTCCTACCCCACTTCAAGGGTCGTTTGGGCCCCATGCCATCCTTTCTTTCTAACCTTATCCAAAAGCCAAGTTACAACCAAAGAAAGACTTTCAGATCAATCTTTGAGGATGTTAAGGTGGAGCATACAGGGGATATGATGATGCATTTAGGAACTATTTGTCTTCCTTAGCATAGGGAATCTAGAGAGAAATAAAAATGAGAGAGTCTTATTGGTGAAAACCCTTTCGGGCACCATAAGGCAATGGCAAGTTAAGAGAAATAAAAATGAGAGAGTCTTATTGGTGAAAACCCTCATGGGCACCATAAGGCAATAGTGAGCCGAGAGAAAATGAAAGAAGCTTGTTGGCAAAAACCCTTCAAGGCGCCACTAGACGAATGTGGTCTTAAATGCAATTGACCTAAGAAAGCAACTCAGTTTCAAGGCCATTAACTGAACAACAATGGGTAGAAAGTTTGGATGAAAAGATCAAGCTGCTTAATCCAAAATGCATGGCATAATCATTAGTGTTGACTGTCATTTTTAGATGAATTTTTTGTTTCTTTGTTTTAAAAGGGGACATTTATTGTCTTTTCTTTCTTCTCTTTATTTTAATTTTATCTTTCTTAAGTCAGTTATCAAAACAAAAATTGTCATTCTTTTTTTTTGTTTCTTGTCGTTGAGTCAAGTCCGTGTTAAAACAAGTGAGAAAAGATTTCAAAACTGGCTACCAGCTACTTTAATTGCACAAAGCAAGACAAAAGATAGCACATGAAAGAGACATGATTGTGAGCCCAAAAAAAAGGTATGCAGGAAGTTTTGTCAATAGAGAAGTCGGGGAACTCATGGAAATACCAAGGTTCAAAGGGTTTATTTGAGAAACACGACAAAGCAGAAATACTGTGTTTGTTTCAGAGTCACTCTTAATAAGCTGAGTTTGAGTCAATCATACTGCAAGTCAGTGACATATGCTAATGGTTGGAAGCAAAGCTAAATGTGACGGGGGTAGGAGCAATTGCCTCAAAATCCAAAGCCACAAACTAGCCACCATGTTTTTAAACTCACAAGTTTTCTTTGTATGTAATAAGAATACAAGTTGCATTCAGATCAAGGATTTCAGAGCCTAAACATAAAAGGCCGTAATTTCTCACCTCAACAAATGCAAGAGGCAAGGTTGCTGCACAGGTTTGGTAATCAAAACCATGGTAAAACTCATAATTCAAGATCCCTAGGAGACGTACTTCCTTGTTTTGGTAATTCAAGCGGCTTTGGTAAGGATACGCACCTCATTGTTTTGATAATTCAAACAACATTGATAAGAAAACACACTTCCTTGATTGGGTAATTCGAATTTTGCTTCTTAGGTAATGCACTTCCTAACTTAAGTCTTGATTCCTAGAAGACGTACCTTTTAGTCGAGTCATTCACCTTGACTCCTAGAAGACGTACCTTTTAGTCGAGTCATCCCCTTTGATTCCTATAAGACGTACCTTTTAGTCAAGTCATCCCCTTTGATTCCTATAAGATGTACCTTTTAGTCGAGTCATCCCCTTTGATTCCTATAAGACGTACCTTTTAGTCGAGTCATTCCTATTGATTCCTATAAGACGTACCTTTTAGTCGAATCATCCCCTTTGATTCCTATAAGACGTACCTTTTAGTCGAGTCATCCCTTTGATTCCTATAAGACGTACCTTTTAGTCGAGTCATCCCCTTTGATTCCTATAAGACGTACCTTTTAGTCGAGTCATTCCTTTGATTCCTATAAGATGTACCTTTTAGTTAAGTTATTCCAATTAACTCATAGAAAATGCATTTCTTTGTTTAGGATAATTTTTTTTTCCAGTTTTGATGTGATTTCAGGAGCATGCCCAAAGCACAGGGCTAATAAATGGAAAACCAAGCAACAAGGTGAAAAATAGCAAGTCAGGAGCCTGCCTGCAGAACAGGGTGTATAATTTGAAAGCATGGCAACAAGTTGATGAAATAGCAAGTCAGGAACCCTCCTGGAGAACAGGGTGAAGAATTTGAAAGGCAAGCAACAAGTTAAAGAAATAGCAAGTCAGGAGCCCGCCTGAAGAATAGGATGATGAAACTCAAGTCTAGAGTCCAAAAGAAGCTGTATAGATAGGATTTTTGTAATTTCATTTATGCTATAACTTGTAATTTTCATTTTAATGTAATGACAGAGCCATGGACCGGAACCTCGATGGAACCTCACTCGACTCTCCAATCCGGTATGATCCTTCTCTTTCCAATCCTTTGAAATACCCGTGACTTGATTATCTCATAACTTGGGTAGGTAGGATGTCTTAAGTCAAAACCCAGTTGTCCTTCTTCCTTCTGTTTCTTTCTTTGAATAATGGTCAGGTCAAAATTTGGTCTCGCTGTCTACTTTTTTGTCTAAAAACACTTCATGTTTACATTCAAAGGGGGCATGATGTAGACACCTAATTTCGTCCCTCCCCGATATCGTTTTTACCCATTTTACTTTATTCTACCGTGTACCCTCACCCATCTAATTATTCCCCACAAAAATACAAAAATAACAAACTTCTAACAACTTTTGACACATCACCACCCCACCCCATACCCTACCTGCCCTACCCCACTACTTTACCCCACATCACTTTTTTTTTTTAACCAACTCACAAAACAACAAAAATATAAAAAGGGGACCAGCACTAAGAGAAAGGAAAGATTCCTTTTGGCTATTTATACATACACAGAACACGCATATACCATTGATTTTTTTTCTCTCTCTCTTGGGTACACAATACGGATGGTCACTCTCCATTTTTTCTTTGTCTACAGCTTCATTCAGATAAAGACAACGACGCCAACACCCAAACCCACATAAGACCACCTCCATTTTTTTTAATTTCCATGGTAGAACAACAATAGAACTCCACCATTGATGCACACTCCATTAACACAGACCACTTAAAGAGCATCATTTTCGTTTCTTTCTTTTCTTCACAAACACACTATATACACACTGATTGAAATTTGAAAACATGAGTGAAAACAGTGAGAAAAGAAGAAAAATGGGTGAGATGAAGTGAGAATCAAAAGGGGAAAAGAATTCTTCATGTGTTTAGTCACAGTTCCGGCGACTACTTCGCCGGAATCTCTAGGTTTTCTCTCAATCTTGGAAGAATCTAATTGGGAACAGTCAGAAACAGCTAGTCTCGCTGGAACCAATGGTTGTCCAGCGGTTTTATGCCTCGTCGATCCGGAATCTGTCTTAATCCATTGTGTTTTTGCTTCCTTCTGAGCTCACCGGAGCTCAGGATACGTCGGTTTTGGTCTTTTATTGTGTTGACTGAGGCTTTGGATCATCTGTCTTAGCATTTCAGTTTTGAAATCGAGCTTTGGGTTCATCGATCTTCCTTCATTGAAATAGTTTCTGGGCAGATGCTGTGTTGCTACTCTGTTCGAGGTTACAATTTCCCAAATACCGGGTTGGAGTTCGGTTCATTGTCGAGGTTCTTGGCGCGGATTCTCTTTTGTTTCAATAGGATAACATTCATAAAAGTAAAATTTGAGATTTGGGGTTATCGGATTTTTGGACTGTTTCTCGACTGATTTGGAGAGTTGAGATTTCATTGTTATTCTTCGAGGTTCTTGGACGGGCTCTTTTTTCTCTTGTTAAAATCAATCAAAAGCGACATTTAGGTCCAATTCTATCTTATCTCCCTTTAAATTCTACGTGAATATGAATGATTTTTTGCTTGGCATGTTCGGATCTTTGTTTGTGTTGGTTGATTTTGGATTTGAATGTGAAAAATCGAATTGGTAGTCGAAGAATTAAAATTGGTAATTTACATATTAACTTGGGGGTGGGAATTTAAAAATTGATTTGGTGAATGTCAATTATTTTTTGTTAATTGTTGAACATTATAGTGTTATGTGTTAGGCCGTTAAATAAGTAGGCAAACGATAGGTCGGGGTAGGCAAATTTTAGGAACGATATTTGGTTGAATGTAGGAATGTGCATGTGAATAGTCTTTTACTTTATCGCACAAGATTTGAAGACGTATTCATTCCCCAGGGAATGCCCCGAGGTCACATTGTACTTATTCACCGGGGAATGCCCCGACGTATTATGTACTCGGAGAATGTCCATGACGAAGGCACGAGACGTCGGGTAAAACCTTGGAGCGTAGTTTAGAATTAGTGTAGGTTTACTTTTCTGTCCTTTTTTTATTTTAGGATGTAGTAATTGGACTGGACGCTATAATTTTGGATTTGTTTTGTTTGTTTGTTTGTTTGTTTGATTGATCTGTAGCCGATATATAAATATAAAGGAGGCTTAGAAGCATGCTGATGTGGCATTCTTCTAAGGCCCCATTCCTATTTTTCTATTTTCTTATTTTTTTGGACATTTTATTGATTTATTAAATCCAAAAATTATCTCATTTAATAAATAATGCAACTGTTGATTTTATGTAAATTAAACACATGCGGTTACTATTTGTAGCTTGTCCGTTTCAATTCCTTCCTTATTCACGTCTTTTGATATTCCATCAAGTGTTTCATATAAATTTGAGCACAATTGGCCAAGCATCTTTTATACATTTTTCATGAAGATTGAGTGAATCT